>NC_072740.1:22406180-22706180 GCF_026930045.1 Uloborus diversus | reverse complement strand
TTCATAATGCATTATTTTATGTTTAGGTTGGACATTAAACAATCTTAGGTAAGTACAGAGAGCTCAAATTTTCATATCTTACCTATATTTCAACTAAATTTTATTAGCTACATAAAAAACAATAAATAAATAAAAACTGAAAACGGTAAAAAACACTAAAAGGTAGGAACCAACTTTAGGTGCTGTTTGATATGATTGTCTTATTGAGTAAAACAAGTCATTTGATGTGTTAGATGTTCCTATTTATTTACTTCTATTGAAATCCTCTGTCACTTCCACATTAATGACATTATAATTCATTTCAAATGCCACAGTTGTGTATTGTCAAGTACAGATTTTTTTAAACTGTAGTTTTCACTATTTTAATATTTTCCGTTTTTACCTGTGATGATCTTAGAATAGTAATCAACACCTAACTTATTTCTTACCTTTTGGTCCTTTTCCCGTAGTCGAGTTACAGGTTTTAATAAAATAATTTAAAACCTGCGCTAAAAAAAGAAAGAAAAATAATGAAATCGGTTAAAATCGGGAGTTACTAGGTAAATTCAACTTCTCCTATAGCTGAATTCGGTTGAAAGTAGCCTATGTTACCTGGCCTATGATAACGAATCAATTGACTCCTTATTTATCAAAATCGGTTGAATAGTTTACGCGCTACAGTGAAACATACGTAAATATATAAATATACATAGGCTGCTAAAAATCATAACCCTTCCTTTTAGCTGCGCCGTAGTCGGGTAAAAATAACAAAAATGCACCAGAATCGATGGATGGTTTTATGTGTTTTCTAAATCACACGCTATTGTGAGTTTTGAGTAAATGGCTTATTGTTTTCTTAGTAAAAAAAATGGGTTAAAACTAAATTGATCTCTCTAACTCAAAAGAAATTAATTGTAGGTAATAAGCTTTTAAGGCCATTTTACTTTAGTTGATGACTCATAGTTGAAAATACCTATCACATTTTATAGCTCTTCTTTCCATATTAATAAAAAAAGTTAATTTGTTTTCCTACTTTTCTTCCTTGCTGCAATGGCATAATCAAAACATAATGTAAGTACTTGCAAACTCATAGTCGGTAATCTGATACTTCATGAGATGAATACAAAAAACCATTTGTGGAAAATTTGAAGCTCGACCAGATGCTCATGACGGTCTATCGAAGCTATTTCATGAAAGTTAAATTCCCTCTTAGTCATAATCCTTCCTGAAGATGTTCTGGAAATTTTATCCGGGTTTTTTTGTAGTTCAAGAAAATAAACATTGATTTTTAGCGAAACTTCTTTTTTGTAGGGAGGATATTTTCAAAATTGGTTGATTCAGCGGTTTTGTGACAACTGAAGAATGCTTGCTGTCTATAAAAGTATGTCTTGAAAGACGGGGGGACTCTTGTCGAGGCAGTCATTAGGATAGCTTTTCGAGATAAGAATCGTGACTCATTTGTGGGACACAAAATAATTCTCGGTGTGTAGAATTTATTTAGTCTTATCGTTAGAAAATTGTTTGCTAATTTGATTTATGGTTCCTAAATTGGCTTTTCAAAAGAACATGTCATGAAAGATGGTGAAGTTTAAAACAATTACTGAAAATTCCAGGTAGCATGAAAAAATAAAGCAATTTACTTAAAATCATGCTGCATTTAAAATTAAATTTCAGCTCCTTAAATCTTATGATTCGGATTGTTATTAAATCATGTTGTCTATGCTGAAATCTCAAGCATTGAAAGTCAGTAGAACTTAATCTCAAAACAAATGAAAACAATTAAGTGATTTCGATGATATTTCTTCATTTTTAGATGAAAAAGTACAGGGTAATTTTATCTGAATGAAGATTTAAAATGATAGAATCCTATACATTCATTTTCTTTATGCATCTTTTGCATTTATTACGCATATGAAGAACGTAAAGTAATCTGAAAATATTCCATGCTTTGGGGGCGCCCGTCATTAGAGGAGGGGGGATTATTGTATTGACGTATATGTGGTGTGGTTTTTGTTATTTTCCGATACAATATGCATAGAGTATTACACTTTAACCCACTCTCTCGGAAAATTTGAAATGACGGCCTGCTTCGTGTGTAAAAGGGATGTGTCGAATTGTTTAAAAGTATGAGAACATCTACATTAGAGTCTTTGATTGAATCTGAACTATTCCGTTCTCTGAACCAATTTCTTTGAGAATAATGAAAGAGAATATTGCGGGGGAAAACACAATTGGTAATAATGTAAAGTTTGTTTTTTCCTTGATTAAGGAAAAACTGTGTGTGTGTATGTTTTTTTTTTCTTTTGTCGTCAGTGAAATTTGAAACTCGACACGAGTGAGTTAAAAAGCTTAATATTAACAGGAGTCCTATTTTTATCTTTCAGAAATAGAACTCTCTCTTTCGGGGATTCTTCAATTGCAAGACAAATTTTGTAATTTTCGATGATACCTTCCCCACCAGGTCAGAAGCTCAAATCTCATGAAATTGTAATCAATTTAAAGAAAGATTTACTCAAAGCATTTTTTACAGAACAATTTCGTCGAATACGATGAATCTTCGTAAAACTTGTACAAGTGTTTCTGAGGCTGCATTCTGCATTAAAAATTCAGTTTCTCGCTGTATAAGTTGATTCTGGGATGTAAAATATATTCTTTGACGTTTTATTAATGTGTTGAATATTTTCTTGGAAGTTTGAACCTTTTGTCTTCTATTGCAGACAGGTTAAAAAAAAAAAGAAAGAAAAAAAAAAAAAAATCTGGCAGGATGAAAGTGAAGAGTGGTCGAGAAATGATCTGTATATTTCATATTTGGCTTCTTTATCATCATTATGATAAAGTTGCATTACTTTTATTTCACTAAATTTCCGATAAACAATATCGATGGAAAGCAGTCAGAACCCTCAGGTCACCAAATACTCCCGTGATTGTTTGTGGTCAGAAGCACTTACGTATTGAAGACTGATAGGCATAAAAGCGTCGAAATGTTGTCTGGTTTATCTCTGACTTAAGATATGAACCGTTCTCATCGGTTTACATGAAACTCGCAACCTTTTTAGCATTATTTACGCTGCATAAGAGCAATAGTGAGACTTATTGACACTATACTTCCGTGGGCAGTGCCTGTGCAGATCGGCAGTAGCCTGTGCTGTAATCGGCAGTACCTGTGCAGAAATGAGTTTTTGAGATATTTGAAGAAACGCGTTTAGGATTCTATACTAATATTCGGGAAATGTTGGAATTTGACGTTTTTTTTCAGCGGAAACCAAATAAGCAAGCTTGTACAATAAAGATAAAGTACAACAGATGACAAAAATGTAAGAAAATGAAAAATGGAAAATTTGCAGTTACCGCCCTTTACCTACCCACAGCAGTATAATAGACCGCAAAAGTCGGTACCTGGTTGTGAGATTCTTACACTTGATTTTAATCTGAAGGAGCCGGGGCAAATCTAGAGGAGAAGGTGTAAAAACGGCAAAATATGGGCACCCTTCCCAAGCGGCTCTGTGAGGTACTGAAGACTATCGACTCGGACTGTAGATGGCTAATATAAGATTGCAGAGAGCAGTTGGAAACATTCTTTCCAGTAGTGTATTCAGCGTGAGATATTGTGCAAATTGGTGTTTATTCAGGACTGCAAACTTTTAAGAGGTATGCGAAATCCTTTTCTTTCTGTGTTCATATGTTTTTTTTTTTTTTGATGTTAATCATTGTTTTTTTCTTGAATTTAGGAAACTTTTTATACTTGTAATGAAAGACAACAATCTAGAATTTTTCAAATTGAAAGTAACTTAAAATCAAAGACAAAGAGGCCGTGCTCATATTTACACCGCTTCCTCTAATAGTCGTAAGATCTTTAACGAATTGAAGGGACACATTTCTATGAAATACTTTTTTTCCTTATTGAGACATTTTTTCGGATTAAACTACTTGCTAAGAAACCAATGTAGTTTTCTCTTTTTTAAATTTTTGTCAATTTAAAGGAAATAAATAACTTTTCTCAGTAATTCAAAAATTTACCCGCTGCTTCGCTTTTTTAAGGTAAATTCTAACGGTAATGGAAGGACGGTTTTTACAAAAAAATCGATGGATTTCTGTCTGTGAGCATATCAAAATACATATTTTTTCAAAAACTGATGCATAGACTTTTATACACATCATAGTAAGTTGCAAAAAATCCAAAGCCAAGAATTTTTCGTTACTACCTTTTTTTTTAAAAAATCAAATTTAAAAAACGGTAATGGAGGGACATTTTTAAGAAATGATTTTCACGCTATCATGTTCTCCCCCAAAATTCACCTAAATTATAAAAGGGAAAATTGTATAAAAATTAGAGCACATACGGGAGTGTTCAATCATTACAATCTCACCTCTAGTTTTAAAAAATAATTATTTTAAGCATATAAATTATGCATTTGTTAAGGGTAACGGAATTAAAGTAACGAAAGGACAATAGGTCCAAAGCAATTAAACTTGGTAAATTTCAACTAAAAACAATTATTCAGCTATTACAGCAGTCTGAAACAATGATATCTAATGAATGAGCTATCTGTTACAATTCTGAGTTTTTTAAATGCTCAATAATTTTATCAGAATCCATAGAACATTTATCTTCTTTCTCGGGAAATACAAAGATCATTCTCACATTATTATGCATTCTCAAACAAGCTATTTCTATTCCTTTATCTTCTATATGAAGTACCTGTCCAATATTGCTCTTTGTTAGTTTCTTTCCCTTCTATCCAACTAACAAAACTTGTCAAACGTTAATGAATCATTTGGCATATTCATTATGATTTGGTGTTTTTGATTCAAATGTATCTTCATTTTTAACATTATTTATAACTGTCCTCAGTCTGTTGACTTTGAAGTGGAATCTCCTTCGATTTATTGAAGTAGATTTGTTGAAGTACTTACTCTATTCAATAACATAACTTGTTACAGGGTGCAAATAGTGCATATTTTGTGTGTCAGGATAAGAATGGATATTACTCCATCTTTGTGAAAGTTGATCTTTGAATTACTTTGATTACTACTGATCTTTGAAGCCACACAGTTTTCACAGTGGTTTTTTATTGCGTAGAGCAATTTAAGCTTGCAAATATTTTTGAGAAAGTTAGATCCTTGAAATATCATCTGTATATTATGGGCGTTTGCTGTATGCTTAGTTTAAAGTTTGCTTGAAATGAAAAGTTAAATAAGGATTTCTGAAAAAAAAAAAATCTTGGTATTTCAGCGGGGGGAGAGAGGTGAGGGCTGCTGGGGGGGGGGGGAGGAACCTTTTTTTTTTTTTTTGAAAAAACACACTAGAAACTTTTTAGGTTTGGAAAACTACAGCCAAACGTTTTTGGATGGGGCCGGCATGAATTTTTTTTCCCACATTAAAAGTTTAGGGCCAGTCCGCCCCTGGGCATATTCATTATGATTTGGTGTTTTTGATTCATCTATATCTTCATTTTTAACTGCCCTCAGTCTGTTGACTTTGAAGTGGAATCTCCTTCGATTTGTTGAAGTAGATTTGTTGAAGTGCTTACTCTATTCAATAACATAACTTGTTACAGGGTTCAAATATACTTGTTACAGGGTGAATATTTTGTGTGTCAGGAGGAGAATGGATATTACCCCATCTTTGTGAAAGTTGATTTTTGATTTTACTGATCTCTTCGTAGTACAATTAACAGTGAAACCAGTGCTCTCAGCAGTCCTTTCCCGTGACTTGTGGCAACAAATTTGAAAACAGTTTCAATATTGTATTGTTCCAATATAAATTTCAAGTTTGTAAGCAAATGTTTCTGCTTGAATTGTCTTGTCATATCACAAACATGTCATACCAAAATGATTTTCACATGCTTAGGAATTTTTAAGAGTAGTTTTCATGATTTTCATCACATAAAATAGAAGAAATAAAACCAGAAAACATTTTTTTCTAAAGTTAAATAAAAGTTTGTTTTTAAAAAAAAGCACTGATAATTTTTGTAAAAAAGCAGTCGAAAACTTTGTACTATGGAATGAGTAAAACGACAACAACGTGCATGAAGTACAAATAAAGTAATAAAATAGAGTTAAAAACTCAGCAAACAGCTGTTTCCAAATGACATACATAGAATGACATCAACGTCATAAATGACTTCAAATAACATACATAGGACAGACCCGACGTTCTCTTAAATTCCGTATTAAGGAACATGAAAATTATGTCAAGAAGCAAGATTTAGAACGTTCCTCGATTGCACAACACTGTTGGTCTTTCAATCATATTTCCGATTTTTCTTCTGCCAAGGTTATTCATGGGTGTTCCTCGATTTATGATTTAGATTTTTGGGAATCCTATTACATTTGGAAAAATTCTACTTCAGTAGTTTATGATTTCTCGAATACTCCCCCTTTCCCCATTGTTTGGAAATCTTATCTTTAAAAACTTTTTTCTGTTTGTGACGTTTTTCCGCACTATAGGTGTCGTTGCTGTTCTATGACGCATGTGTTTCCGGTTTCCATGTCTATTTACTTTGCTTCGTTCCATTTTTGTTCATTTGTCGTTCGGTCTACATTGTGTGGACTTTTCGTTCTTCTTTTATGCACTGATGAAGGGGCTTGCATTCGACAGCCCTGAAACAGCTGTTTGCTGAGTTTTTAACTCTATTTTATTATTTTATTTTGTACTTTATGCACGTTGTTGCCGTTTTACTCACTGATAATTTTTGTTCAAATATTACTTATATGTGTATTAAATGTGACTACTAACTTTAAACAATAGTTTGTTTTCTGCTAGCATTCTTAAATATTACCCTGTATCAGCTTATCGTTAAATGTCCTTCCGTTACCGTATTTTTTTTTTGTCCTTCCGTTACCATTAAAAATCATGTAAATTAAAATATCTATTAAAATTTTAACTATGCCTCCTTGAAAAGGGACAAAATTCTGCTTTGCATAAAAAAGCATTAGTTTCTATACCCCATACCCCCTTGGTGAACTAATTGAGATGTGGTATTTCGGTAACGGAAGGACAAATTGTCACTTTAGTAATGGACCCATTTCATGGTTGAAATAAAAGAAATTTGAAATTACTTACCAAAAAGTTTAACTAGACATTCAAAAGATAAAATTAACCTAAATATTATTTGCATAGAATAAGTTTATTCACATTTCAGCATGTAACAAAACATAGATTTTTTTGCTCTGTAAAAACATAAAGAGAAAACTTGATTTTGCATTTGATTTTCTGAAAGTCAAACTATTCGGGAAAAACAGGTTAAGATTCAAGAAATTCATTTATTTCTGTAGAGAATGGTATATGGCAAGTGGTAGAATATTATTTTTTAAAATTCAAGTTTCATGTCTCCTTTTTCCTGGAATTCACTTTAACTGAATGAGGCAGACTTTTTTTTTTAGCTTCTGAATATGCTGTAGAGTAAATATGCATTATAAACATCAATTTCCACAGTTTTAGTTTTCAGGAATTCTCATTGAATTCTGAGTGACTCATCGAATAGTACACAAGAAACTCAAATCGGAAAAGAAAAAAAAAGAAGAAAAACTGTTAGTGGTATTGCCGAAGTTAGAGTAAAATAGCTTAAAATTTTCGTATTTTCACTATGTAATATAATATTACAAAATAGTATTACAATGTTATTACTATGAAGTGTGGTGTAATTGCACAAGGAATATAATTAACCAGTACAGTAGGATCCCGACTTACGCGAGGGATGCGTTCCAAGACTCCTCGCGTAAGTCGAAATTTTGCGTTGTGGATAAGTGTTGTGTATTTGATTTTTTTTATTCACATACCCAACCATTTTAGACATTTAAACACCTTTCAAACTGTTTTGACCGTTTTTTAACTATATATTACTGTTTCTTACATAAAAAGCTGAATTTTTACCGTATTTTTTAAAATGTTGCATTATTCAACATAAAATACTGTTACGATGCACAAAATCAATGATCAATGGGAGAGAGAGACATGAAAATAAAACAGTACGGTACGTACAAGCACTGCACTATAAGAGTACTGTACAGTAAATACAATAAGTTACATTTATAACTTTAATTATAATTGAAGATGATGATTTATCCTGCGCAATCTGATCGTTATTCTAATATATTTTTAAATACAGTAGCTTCGCATGTACTTTTATAACATTTACATCTATGGTAACACCCCTCTGGGACCCCCTGGACTTATACGGATTGCCTTCTCTTGACTTTTAATTATAAGCATGAAAGATTCACCCCATACCTAATTGTCGTGCTACCTTCGACCCAATTTCTAATTGTTCAAGCTTATCGAAAATCTTCATTTTTTCTTAAATTATCGCAAACTTTCGCTTTTTGTTTCCATCTTCAAACTTTAGATGAAAAAGCGTGCCTAGGTGCTACAATATTTCATCACCTTTCATATTTAGAACAAATAAATGAAAATTGAGGAGTGGTGATACATACACACTAACATTGCTATGTTTTTAGTGCGGTATGTGGGAACTTGCGCTGTCAGTGATGCTGAAAGGATGAATATTCATCGGATAAAGTACAATCACGTTCAAAGGATGGAGTATATTCATGAAGTCAATGTTTACCTGTCAGTAACAAAGCCAAAACTTAGCATCACGATTCCTTTCCAAATATTTTCGTGGTGAGAGCGATAAATTTCACTTTAGCTCTAAAATTCCTTGCTTCTGAAAAACTCGCGTTATAGCCATTTCGCGTAAGTCGGATCGCGTTGTAGCGTAGTCGACTGTATAATTTCAATAATTGAACACACTTCAATCATCAGTATGAGTAGCTAAATGTGGTTTAAACATGGAGCAACAATTAGCATTTGTTTCGAAGCAGATGGGTTTTAAAGAAAAAATGTATTTTTCAAAAGATTTCATAAAATGAAACGTTTTGAAGAAGTTCATCATAAGGAGGCCAAAAATCCTCAAGTAGATACATTATATACAGTTTTAATGCCGAATCAACAAACGTTAACCCTTTTTGCGGAAATACAAACAAGGAACTAACTTCAAAACATGACAGAGAAGCAGAATTGATTGAAATATCAATTTCTGTCGTGTACTTCAAGAAGATGATAGCATTATTTATGTATTTCACCAGAAATCAAGGTTAAGAATATTTCTGCTGGCTGTTGAGGTTTATTTCAGAAATTCCTCTTTCCTGTCATCGCCATGTATGGAGCCGACTTCTTGAATTACTGAATCCGCACTTATTTTGTCCGTTTTAGGGCTCTTTCAACTTTTATGACAAATTTTGTATTGTTTATTTTAAGTTTTATAATTTTTTTTTGCAGCTACACAAGATTTTATTACAAATTTACGTATCACTTTGTTACATTTTAGTTTCAATGGAGAAAGCATTTAATATTCAAGTCGCTATAAATTTAAAATAAATTAAAATAATGAAAAATTACTTTATATTAAAAAAAGTCATCATAAAGGTTTCTTGATTATCCCCGAAAAACTGATGTTCCTCCAGCTTTGTTACAATTTTTTTAATCTAGAAGGTAAACACACCAATAGTGGCCAGTGCGTAATAGCGCTTCAGTACTAGCGACTTTAAAGTCTATAGTTGAAAAAATATGATTCCAGGTTTCCCAATGGATTCAAACGTGCAGAATAATACCTCCTACACTTTTTGCACTTTTGAATCTAGATTCGGCGATTGGGACTGAAAAGTAGGAAGAGAGGGAGGGGTGCAAGGAAAAAAAAAAAAAAAAAACGACAGCTAAAAACCGTAGAATTTTTAGCAGAAAAAAAAACCATTATTTGCTCACTCTGGTTTTCAGAGTACACGAGTGGTAGTTGTAATTGATGTAAATTAAACAGCTTAACTTACATTTTTCTTAAGATTTTTATGAATTATATATACAACAACTTTGCCCGAAGAAACACTTAGACATGAATTAGACTTACATTATATATCCCAAAGTATTTTGAGATGTCACAAAACACTTGGTTATAATTTAATTAAGCAAGTATGACATGTTTAAGTAAAACAATTGATTTACTAATATCTAAACAATGAATACATAAACTAAAAGTTACTTCTTGTGCTAAATAATGTTTTGTTAAAAGATACACAAAGTAAAGAAACCACTGAAACAATTGCTTTATTTATAGGTAAAACTATATGTTGTTAAAAAAAAGGGAGGAGGGTGGGAGAGTACCTTGTGATTCTTACAAATCTATCTGGAGTTATTTTTGGCAATGAGCTGTAAATGTAGTAGGAACATATGAAACATTCGTTTGAGAATTAAATGTAACATAAAAGGAAAAAACAAATACTCCGTTTAATTTAGTGAGCTAGTCAAGTTATTGACACAATGTCCAATGGTTTACGGGGAAGTTTAATATTTTTGGTTTTAAAGGTAATTATGTATTTCACAAAAATCATATACTGTCGGTTTGTGCAGGAATATGAAACTCTTCGTTTTATTTAAATAATGAACATAAATTACACGTTTTGCTTCATGGAGAAATATAAATAGTCTATGATTTACGGAGTAAATAATTGTACTGTAAAAGTCCTTATTTTCGCTAGCCGTAATTTTCGTGAAAATGAAGCTAACGATGATTTCGCGAACTGAAAAACTTCGCGAATTTTATGTGAACAGAACCAAAACGTTGATTACATGTATCAGGTTGCACTATTTCGCGAGGCTTAAATTTGCGCAATTGTGATGGGCTCGTGAAAAAAGATGTTTTTACAGTATTCAAATTACATAAATTTAGTTTATGGAAAAATATGAATATTTTTCGGGTGATACAGTTACTTTTCGTTAATGTATTAAAATTAAATAATACTGATTTTCGAAAAAGTATGTATTTTTATTTACAGAAAACATCATCACTATTTACATCAATTTATTCTTTTTTTAAAAACTAAATACCGCTAGTTTGGAGAGAGATATAAATACCCTTTTATTTACAAAGTTATTCAGTCTAATTGGTTGAACTATATATAGCGTTGGTTTGGTCAAAAATATGAGTACGGAGTGATTTACAGTTATTTAAGTCCACGTGCATACATAACATACATTTCTATCACTCACAATCGTCTCTAAGCATGAAACGTCAGAAAGAACGGATACTTCCAGGATGCAATTTCCAATAGCTAACCTTTAGACGAAGGATGTACAGTGCTGGCCAAATTATTAGACTAAAGAGTTTTTTTATTTTTTGTACACTATTTGTACTAAAATACTATTTATTTTACCGTTAAAGTAAAGTACATACTGTACACTGATTATTACGTTATTTTAGCATAATTTAATGTTTGCAGGTGGCAGCACTGTCTACTTTGTTTATGTTCTTTGTTTAGCTACCTACCAGGAACATAACCTCAATCAGCTTAAACAGTTCACTAGTTCTTTTTATTAGTGTGTTCTGTTATATTTAAAGTTAGTTTAGGTAATTAGTGAGTATGTGTATGTGAGTATATATAATAGTGAGTATAAACGTTTTTTTACCTCCTTTTTCAAAAAGTGTTAAGAAATGGTGTAAACCCTGTGAAAAGTATGCCAAAAAGACTTAAAATGCTCATCAAGAACAAGGGAATGCATACTAAATATTAGATAATTATTTCACTGTTTGCTAATGTGTCTACAGTTATGTAATCAATAAAGAATTTGCTTTTAAAATAGTCTTAGTCGAATGATTTGGCCAGCACTGTAAATCATAGGCTTGAGAAACGACATTTAAACTCAACCTAGTTGTGATGCGACAGCTCAATAATAATTGTTTTGCCTATCAATAGAAAAAAATATCCCTTAACGCCAAACAGTTTTACTAATAAAATATCCCTTTATGCTCAAAATGCGCTGGGTAAATCGATGATGTGAAAATTCAGCTGAAACGTTCATTTTTTTTTACTAGTCTGGGAATATTTTCTTTCAAAAACATCGTTTGAACCAGCGATTTATAAAATGTATTTCCAGCGTTTGCAGTAAGATTAGAGTTGATGATGCCCTTTTATATTGAAAGATCGGTACTTCAAAAATGCTTAGGAGCTCTCAGTGATATAGAATTTTGATGGATTGCGGGTGAAAACTGTGACTGACAATATGTAACGTAGATTTTTCTAAGGAAGGCTGTTATGAAAGTTAACCTTTTCAGTGTATTTGTAGTTAAATTATATTGCAAACTCGAAGTAGCTCTTTAAGCGAAATGTTAACTGCTGCAATCGCTTTCTGCACTTTCTTAGCTTTGAAATTATTCCGAGAATAGACATAAATATTTTCAAGACAGGTTTTGAACATTGAAGGCATTTTCTCTTTTATAAAGATTAAGAGTTTCAGCTAAGTTCTCACCTTTTTCCAACCCATGCACCCCCTTTTGTGCATCATTAACTATGCTTGCCCGCTACAAAAAATGTGTATTTAAACGTGTTATAATAATTTCAGTTTAGCTGTTAAAGGTGAATTACATGCAATTATTAATAGTTCAAATCAAAAACAAGAAAATTTGTTATAAAGGACTACTTTGTTGAAGTTTCTATTAATCCGATACACAATTAATGAGGTTTGAGGAAATAATTAGGGGGAAATCTGGGTTTGAACTTCTATTTTTTACAATGTTTAATTTTTGGTTCCAGCTTAGTCAAATACAGCTGCAAAATATTTTCAGTATGAGCTTACTTCTATGTTTCTTCATTAAGTAAGTTAAAATCGAAAACTCTTTTTCACGGAAATAAGCTGTTGTAAACCCCAGCTGGTTTTTTGAGTTTTTTTTCAACCCCAGTCGAGTAGTTAATGAACTAAATATTGCAATAATTTCCTTTCAGTGTAAGATCAGACAATATTGCTCTAACTTTTTTCCTAACTAAATAGCATTATCAATATAATTTTGTGTTACTTTTTTGCAGTTAACCGTGTACCTCTTACACATTATCGTGTATCCCAAAGGGTACGCTTACCACCGGTTGAGAACTACTGGTTTTGCTAACAGCCTCATTCTTAACTTGTTGGATTAGCGGCGTTTTTTTTAGAAAAAAATGAGAGTTTGTATGTAAATGGCGTTAGTCCTATGCTACTTAATGACTCACATCCTTTCAAAACGAATCCTTAATTATTTCCTTACTTAGTAACGATCTAATTCTGACTCAGCTGTGTTGAGATTGTAACGTTGTAATTTTTTTATACATTTAATGTAATTTTAATAATAAAATATAGATATTTTATCTTGATTTATAGAAGTTAGATTTGTTGTCAGTGCGACTTTTATTACTTTGTAACTCTGTCCCTAAGTTCTTCTAGAGCATGAGTGGTGAATCAAAGTCTTTCTGTTCTAACTACATCCATCAGTCCGCCATAAAAGTGTTCAACTGCATCAATTTGTTTTGCCTTTTTGGTTGTGATATGTATATAGGATATGACTCGATTTTGTTATCATGCTGCTATAGAGTTTAGAGTAAAAGATTTAGGCTTCAGAAAAGCAGTAAAATATCCTGCTGTTGCTCTGAGGCGAGGATATATTTATTCTCTTAGAGTAATATTTCTGAGAATAAAGCATAAGTAAAATTCTAAAGTAGCATGTTTAAAGCACAAATGATAACTGTTTTTATTCCTATATGTTCAAGTAGCAGAACAGTTGTTGATAGACTTGTAAATAATTTTACATTTCAATAAACGTTCAAATAAAAATAGAGAAACGAAGGACACAAGAGCAAAAATGTTCATCTAATAAATTTAAAAAAATTATGATTGTTTTTTGCTTTAACTTTTTGATTTGATACGCCTTTTTAAGGAATCTTTTTTTGTTTTGTTTCAGACCACCTGCAGTAGCTTCGTTGGGAATAGAAGTACAGTGTAGAGCCATTCCACGGAAAATGGTAATATTGTCCCGCACATGACGTCTCATATATTTCATTAAAAATAATAATTTAAAAGGGTAATGGTAAAAATTTTATAGCTTAACTAATTACAAACGAATGTGTGATTCCTTAAGCAGATGCAGAAGATTTTGTCATGAATTTTTAAAATAATTACTTTTTGTTGAAGTATGTGAACCATAACGTAAGGGGAGAAATTGACTACTTTTTCATGGAATGGCACAATACATAATTTTTTCAATGGTTTAAACTATTGTTTCTCAACAAATTTGCCTTTACATGGGAACGTTTACTTTCAAAATCTACAATTATCTTAACATTAATATATTAATAGAGCAAAAATATTAACTAGCTCATAATTAAGTTACAAGAAGTTGACTTTGGATGTCCCGCACGTGACGCATGCAAATAAATTGAATTTTAAAAAACAAAAGTGTTTAATTAATATAAAATTCTATCAGGAGTATCTTCGTATCAAATGTAAAGTTTAAAAAAATGTGTCGTTTTCAACGTGTTATGTGTCATATAAATAGACTGAAATTCCACTAATCCTTTCAAGGCTACGACCTCTCAGCTCTCATTGAACGCGAGCGGTGGCCGTGTGTCTTGTTACGGCCGCTCTTGGAAGGCGAAAGCCAAACGCAATATATTCTTAAAATCGGGCACCGCGATGTTCTGGTTCCTTAATCTTGTCCAGGGGTGCCCCTCTAAGGGCAAGGGCGCACCCCCTAAATATCGCAAAGACCCCCCAATAGCAAGAGCCCCTCCAAATGAGAAAAATACCCGTCAAAACACCCCCTAAAATTTTCAATGGCTCAGCCCGCGCCATGATCCCCCCCCCCCGGGTGGGCACCCCTGATCTTGTCTGATAGTAATATTTTTATTTGATTTAATTTGACAGCTAAAAACTAACCAAGAAACGGTAAGGACAACGTTCAATAACATAACTCAACAGTGAAAAGGTTAAATATCATCCTTATCTACCTAAATGATTTTTTTTCTCATATCCCGTATTTAGAAGTACGATTTATCAACATTTTTTTAAAATTTACTTTTTCGTTTGCATTTATTTTTTCAATATACCTTTTTCATACCGATATGGGTTTGTACTAAAGCTTATCAATGAGTCTATTCATTCTTTAGTCAAGTAACTTCAATAATTACTTATATTTAAATCCACACTTCGACTGAGAAAAAGTATTTAAGCAGTAATTATAATCTTAAATGTCGTTAAGTAACTAATTAAGCCTGTCGAAAAAAAGAAACACTTTTCATGTCCTTTTACTTCGGGATGATGAAAGAAAACGTCAAATTTAAGCGATAACTTTGCTAAACAATGTTTTTTTTAGAGATTTTTGTAAAGCTAGAGTGCGAATTGTGCTAACTTATAAGCGTGTGATACACTTTCTTTTACTTTATTCCTACAAACATTTAAATTATTAAAATATCGTTAAGAGGGTCCGGGACACAAAAATCTTCAAATTTTGTAGTTTTTTTTAATCATTTAAAATTTTTCCCCGTTGTTTTCTGCTTAAAATGACGTTTGAATCTTGTTTCTATCTTAATTAGTACAAAAGATATATTTATTTTTGTTGCATGAATTTAATAAAGGTTATTCTTAACTTTAAAACTTTAAACACGGTTTTTCTCCATGATGCAATTTTTCCCGATTTCTTGTATTCAAATTCTTATAAGTCAAAATCTGACAAAGATAAAGTAATGAAATTTGGAGCATATCTATTTTAAACAGTTTACTTTAATTTTTATTCGGCAAATTTGAAAAAAAAAAAAGAAAAAAAAAAGCGTTTACTGCAAAAAAAAAAAAAAAAAACAGTATTTTAGAATTTTTCGAAATTTTCCTTAACAGATATTCTATTTTTTATTGAATTAATATTTTTTAAATTGCCGAATAAAAAGTAAAGATTAGACATTTGTGCCTTAGTTTCTGAAAAAAAAAAATTGTAAATTGTTCAATTTTATTTTGAGTTTTAGCGATAAAGCAACTCTATTTTTTTAAAAAAATAAATTAAATTAAAAAATATATATTTTTAATTTTAACATTTATGTTATGATTTTGCTTTTTAAATAGATGGTGAATCAGTGCAAAAAATTCAAAACTCTAAACTGTTTAATACCATTTTTTTAAATGTGTCCCGGACCCCCTTAAAATAGGGTATATTTCGCAATATAACTGAAAAAAGGTTTCCTTTCACTTCATCCCAGTAAGCACCATAACTACAAAAAATATTAAATAAAAAATTATAAGTGAATTTCAATTGGAATTTACTTACGAGTTACAGTTCCTGAATTCAAAGATGCAAAACACTTTGTAAAACAAAAAAATTAAAAAAAATCAAAATCTTGGATTTAACTTAGGCCATTGTCCTTCTCGTTGTCCCCTCCCCCCTCCACCGTATAAAAACATTCAGCACGAAAAGCCAATCAATATACTCCGTCTTTTGAATTATTTATTTTGTTTAAACTTTAACTCTTTTTTTTCTGAACTGTTCTTTTTAAATATAATCTAAGAGTAGAAATTTTGAGATTTGAAAAATCTTTATAATTATACGATTTGGCTGATCATATCAAAAACTAAATTATCATGCCTTGGCAACGAAAATACAAAATGCACACTTAGAAAAAGAACATAACTTACTCAGTGATGAATAAACTTTTAAACTGTGGATAGTTTCTAGTCTTCATTTCACAACTCTTGTATTTGAAACACATTTTTCCTTCTTATACCCCTAATTACACCAATTTTTCTTTTTTGTGGTAGCGGAAAATTTCTTTGTAAAAGAAGAAATTGAAGCATGTAATCAAATGTGTGCTCCTAACTTTATTTCAAAGATTCAAAAGCTCCGTAACTCGTCATAACCGACTGAAGTTTTTAAATTTTTGAAACTGTTTTGCATGTTTTTTTTCCAGTCATTACTTGCAATAAGATTCGTTAATATTTTGGGAAGGATTTTGTATTAAAATAAAGCATTATCCATTGTTTTAACTTTCTACAGACATGCTTGAATTCAATTTAATTGTATTTCTCGAAGCTTATTTTTTAGAGTAATGAAAGGCTTAATGATGGATGCTATCGCGCTCTAGTTTATTTAGTTTTGACCATCGACAAATGATCATTCGAGATGGTCACCAAGATAAATAAATAAATAAATAAATAAATAAAAAATAATTTTTAAATAAAAACAAAAAACCCGTCTGCATAAAAACCAAAAAAAAAAAAAAAAAAAAAAAAAGTAAAAAGAAAAAAAATATAAGCCCAGTACAGTATTACTAAATAACTACTCCATTGAAATAGTTTTATAATCGATACACACATAAGACAAATCATAAATTCAAAAGCGGAGTAGAAGGATCGACAGTCGGGGCCCATTCTTTTTTGACCAGTCAAGGAACCTCGTAAAATTTGAATGGGCCCCAACTGTTGATCCTTCTATTCTGCTTTTGAATTTATGATTTGTCTTATGTGTGTATCGATTATAAAACTATTTCAATGGAGTAGTTATTCAGTAATACCTAATACAATTCTAAACTACTGGGCTTATATTTTTTTTTTCTTTTTAGTTTTTTTTTTGGTTTTTATGCAGTCGGGTTTTTTGTTTTTATTTAATAACTATTTTTTATTTTACACATTTTAGTTAATTTTCCTTCACTTAGTTATTATAATTATGAGACGGTAAATTTTGCAATATTGTCATTTCATTGAGAGAGTTTATATCGTGAGGATTATTAAGTAACTTGCGGTGGTCTAAACTACTGATTATTAGTCCCTATAGGGACCTTACTCGGCTTAAAGCTACATATGCTTGAACTTTAGCAAAAATGCGCGAACTTAAGTCAACCACATCTATATTTACAGCGCGAAAAAGTCGTCAGTCAAATCTTTCTCCCAAAACTAAAAAAGCCCACCAAGAGAGTACACGTCACGAAATTCAGTCCCCTGAATCACGACAAAAACAAATGCAACATGTTAGAGATGAAAATCGAGTTAGTAGACTTAGTAAACAAAAAATTCAGGCAGTGAAAACGCTATCTGCATTTGTTGTACGCTGTTCTGCGTGCGACACAGACAATATGGCGACTGGTTGTTGATATTGTGAATTTTTATTACTGTTATGTGTTTAGTGACACTCCCAAGGTTAAGACAAATCAATTGATGTAAGATTTATCAAAATCGGCCAAGGCGTTTAGCCCCTTCAACGCCACATAGGAACAAACATACATACATAGACTCATACACACATTACCCTAATTTGCGTCGCGCACGTGCAGTCGGGTAAAAATAAGGAGCAATTTATGATTCTACTATTGCACCACTGACTTGAAATGTTTTTTTTTCTTAATACTTTTTTGGAAATTAATGAATTTTATCTGCAAGGTTTAAGCCGAATTTGCAACGTTCGCTGCCGTGTTGTACGATTTTTACTGCTGAACCATGGCCAAAGACTGCCACGACAAAAGCTATTGCAAACTCAGATTGTCATCATCAAGAAACTAAACACTGCTTTGTAGTTGAATAAATATAGATAAGTCTAGTTAATTTAAACCGAACCAACTTTTTTTTTGTTTAATGCAATATTATGCATACACACTAAAACGATTAAACTATAAGATAAACAACTGGCAGTAGCACATAGAGGTGGTAAGATTCGACACATTCACATAAAACTCTAATGCAAGGGGCTGGGTTGACCTGATGGGTTAAGCGTTGGATCTATAGCTGGAGGGTTCCAGATTCGATGTCAGCCAGTCCAAGATCCTCCGTGTTCGCTAATGGTGACAGGGGCACGTTAAGTATGTCGTGGTCACAAAGCCCTTCAAGATTCCTTCCAAATCAATATCTCTGGGGATGCTGAACGAGGAGTTTTTCGGTTTCTAGTTTGGGGCAAAATTATCGAACCATAGATGGTGCTTACATCATCCGTGTGCTGTCTGAAATAAATTGGACTTCCACCTCAGTGGTAAACGGAAAAGTACAAATCGGAATTAAGTAAAGTAGCATCGTTTATACTCGGCCTCGGATATCTGAATGATTTTTAGCAACAACAACACTATTTTTTATGCAAAACTTAAATAATCACCGATAAATCAAAGAGAAAAAGTCATTCCGTTTTTATGCTGTTTCCTTATACGCCTTGCATTGGTTGCTCAGACGATTGCAATAGTCAATTCGTAATAACTAATATGCACAAACGAATATGGGGACAATCAGAGCAAGGTCGATGTGAGCTATAGAAGTTCAGATCATACTGGATTTTCTAACAGTCAGATATACCAGTTGAACTACTTCAATCGGATTAATGATTTTAACATTCATACTCTTAAGCAATTCGTCCGCAGAGTTCAAACTAACCCCCAACGTACGGTATAAACTCGGTACGGTAAAAGCACCAGTAGTTGGCCCTTTATGAACTCAATTGTTGATTTTTGCTAACCCATAAATGTCAGCAATAAATACAAAAAAAAAAAAAAAAAAAAACAAAAAAAAACATTGTTAAACTTAAGGCTACACTTTTCTGACAGTGATTCACGTACGTGTTTCAGAAATAAAAGCATTTTTGTTATAAAAAACCAAGCTATCGTCAATACGAGAAAAGGCTCCAGTAGTCTTCCATAGAAATCAGGGCTCGGCCACGCACAAATCCTGTAGTCGGCCGTTTCATTGTCAATTGTGTTATGGGGTATGAAAGAATAATTTCAAAAAAAATTAAATACTAACAGCACAGAATTGAACTTAAAAATTAATTATTTCAGTAATTACGAACGAATTCCGCATTCTTGATGTCTTCGTAACATTTATCTTTATATTATTTTTCAAACTGCAACCAGTTTGGATGAGCATCACTTGAAATAAATTTTTATTATTTTCTTCTACATAACTTACAAAAAGTTTCATATGCAGCGAAAGTATTGCAGAAATGTAAAGAATAAAAATACCCGTTTTAAACCGTTTTTTGGGGGGGGGGGAGGGGAATGGAATTTTAAAACTTTTATGGCATGAGAACTTGGATTATTTCTCCCCTTTTTAATACAAAAAGGTTTCTGCATTTATTATTTATGCTAACATACAGACTGAATAACTAAGTTGATAGAATTCATGATCGATAAAGCGCAAATTAATAACAGATATAATTGACACTTGACTACTCAATGTTCAATAGAACGAAACTTCATCGTGTGGAACATTAAACTAAAATTCTAATTTTGGGTAATAATTTCACCTCAAAACAATGCAAGTTAACCACTATAAACATTCTCAATCAACGCCATATCTGAAACAGAATTTATCATTGAAAACAAAGATAATTTGTGACCAATGAACTGGAGTAAGATGAATTATGTAGGTAAATTGAAGAAAGGGGGGGGGGGGGGGTCCTGAAGATAGAAGTTTTCAACGGTCATTAGTAAACAATGAATTTACTTATAAATAAGCTAAAATAGAGTTTGTGGCTACGTAATGGAATTTTGAAACTATGTAATTTTGAAACAAATTCAGTATAATTTTAGACAAGAAATAAATTTTGATTTATTAGTGAAGAAAACTCAAGGAATTAAATATTTGGTTAGAAGTAGTAATAAGAAACGGGGTGGCAACATTTGAAAAAAAATAGCCAAAAAATATAATACAAGCTTCCTGAATCTTTGGGGAAGCAAAACATTTAGCATAATGAGAAAAAAACCTCATGCTTAACACTATTTGAAGTAATTTGAGCTAACGTAACTATTTAAATAAAACATCTTAATTCCATGTAATTGGAATGTTTATTTTTTACCGAATAAATATCATTTGAAATTATTACTTGTTTCATCGATTTCATCAACGTTAGGGCTACATTCGGAAACAGGCACCGGTAGCACTGGTGCCACCGCAAGCGTTCGGAAACGATCGAGTCTCAAGACGTTTTCAATTAGGGACTCAACCGTTTCGGCCCTTTCGGTGGCACCGGTGCCTATTTCCGAATGTAGCCTAGATGATTTGATAAGAAAAACGATAAATTACCATTTGGTAATGACAGGTTGAGTATTAGAACGTATATTACAAACGCAACGACTGACTGATTTACAGAAGCTGTTTTCGAGAATTCTGAACTAAAATCAACATTACAAGCAATAAAATGCCGAAATGACGCAAAAAAGTTAAGGCACAAAATGTAAACATTTTTGAAGAAATATGTTACACATTCGAAGAAATAACGTTTGAAAGGTAACTTTTACTCTACACAACTAAATTGTGTCTGTATTTCAATACATTAACTTAATAACTATTTGGTGAGCATTCGAAAATCCATATTAAGAATGTGGCCGACCGCTAGGTATATCAATCAAATAGCATAGAACCAGTGATCGACCTATCACGGCCCACGATTGAAAATGTGGAAGAATTCTATACCCAATGAGCGGCCACCCCTTTAAAAACAATTGTGTCAAATAATGAGTTTCTTTTTTCATTGAAGAACTATGTTATACACTCCATTCAAACAAGTAATAACAAATTTACCGTAGCATGAAAAAAAGAAAGGTACTTATAATTTAAAGAAGATGTTTCAACCTAACTGAAAAATAAGCAGAATCGCAAACTAGGATGACTGGCTCATTATTAAAATAAAATGACTCTTAAGACTACTTAAGAAAAGTACCCACAGCTTAGCTGTTGTTGAATGATAATTGGAGATAGGTAAATGAACGTAAGAACGCGTCATATCCGATTTTAAGATATACATATACTATTTATAAGCAGTTTTATGTCTTCGTTGCCGACTACTGGTGCACTTACCGTACGTGTCAGTCAAAACTTCCAACGAAACTTTATTTGTAAATAAACATACGTGAACAATATATCACTACCTTTTGACAAATAAAGTGAACTCTTTGTTTTGTTCCAATTTTAGCTGAAGTAGTCTAACAAATTGGTGGCAATAAACAGTCTTTCATCCTTGTTGTGTGTATGTGTGTTGAGTACAGGCACTAAGAAAATGACTCCTATTTTTGCAACACGTGGCAGCTCGTTCTTATTTTCTTATCTTCCCGGAATTTCAAAAGTCATTTTTCGACAGATTAGACACCACTTGCGAATTTAGCATGTATCGGAGGTAATTGGCCTTTTGTTGAGAGTCGCCTCTCCTGCAAAAAGCAAAACTTAACTGTAGTCGCACAAAAAGTGTACTTGTGTACAATAGGACATGCTTCAAATGCTCGTTGGTTCAGTGCAACGATGTATTCCAGAATGTAGTGCTTGAAATGTGTTCGATTTATCTTATTGACATTTTTCATGTTTTGTTTCACCATTGTGTTTCATGGAAAATTAAGTAAGTTGTGAAGGGGTCTTCATACACGGTTTTGTCTATTTCCAAGCATGTGTCTTACTCAAAAGTACTAATAGAGTTGTTGTTCTGAAACCTGTATGTTTCCTTATGTGTCACTTACTGAAAAGTACGGACAGAGTTGTTCGTAAAAGTATACTATTTTTATAATAACCTGATCAGATATATAATTTTCAGAATTTTTGTATAAAGTTTTCATGCATCTAAAGTTACGAATTTATTTGGGTGTAATAAAAGCAATACGAATATCCTAATTTTTCAACTCCAGGGAAATACATTTATAAATATTATAGAGAAGAAATATCAATGTTTAAGAGGGAATTCTAACGACTATTTCTGAGAAAGATAATGATGTTACTAATTTTTTTTACAGTAAAAAGAGAAAGATTGTAGAAATTAGAATCTAATTGGTGAATTGGTACTTCCTCATGTAAAAAAAAAAAAAAAGAAATGTTATAAAAAATCGTTGTTACTTAGTGAGAGCTTAATTTGCTTTTGAAAGAGGAATTTTATGCATTGCCGTTGAGAAAAATGGTTTTTGCTCTAATGAGTGAGATTGGTATCAAAGTAGATAATTAAATTAAACATTGAGAAACAAATGATAAATATGTGCTTAGATAAATTAACGTATAATACTACTCATATTTTTTAGACTGTATAGTTTGTTTTTGTTCAAATACATATATGTGATAATTTGTTTACGGAAGCGTAAATTGAAAGTGGGAAAGAGTTCAGTATATATTCACCAGAATAATACGACTAATTTGCTTTTTGCAGGAGTAGAAAAATATATGCAGTACTTTTGAAAGAAAAATTATCCAATGTGTATAGAACAAAACATTATAAAGAACTGATACATAACTTTATTTCATTAAATGTCCGATTATGTTCCTTTTTTCATTTTTGAGTTTGGAAAATTTGACGCTCATTCTTTTTCATTCTGATAGGAAATTAAATGGAAGTTATATTCAAGATAATTGAATTACTTAACTTGTCATAATAAGCAAAATATGTTGCTACAATTCTCAAAAGAATCAATGAAACACTAAGCAAAAATTATCTTGAGTTTTTCAAATCTGATATTTGTTTGATTTCGATTTCATTTGCCAATTATTACAGCATAATGTGGGGAAAAGTATGGCTGGGGATGCTTAAGATGAAATAACGAAAAGAAGAAATTATAAGAGACGAATTTGTTTAACTTCTCACGCCATTATAAGAGGACTTCACACTATACGCCTTACCTCTTTTACTTTTAATAACTACAACAATAGATGCAGTGAGAAGCAAAGGGATGTAAGTGCCAAAATTAAAAATTTGCAGGTAACCAGTACACAAATGGAAGATGAACCGTTCCTCTGTTTTGGAGCAAGATATAGTACTAGTAGCCCTGGTAGAAGCTGTTATACAGCATGATTTAAAATTTTTTTTTCAATGAAAGTCTACATAGAACAGCAACTTTAAACGCGTTTTACTCAAAACTTGAAGGTGTCCACTTACATTCCTTTGTTTCTCGCTGCCTCAATTGTTTGTTGATAGACAAGGCAACACATGAAAGATGTACAGGAAAAAGTAAGGAAATCCACAGAGGGTACTGGTGGGAATCAATCCCTTGACCTTCCGCCTTGCACAGGCAAACACAACCCCTCGGTCACGGAAGCCACAATGAATTTGGATACCATTGAAATTAGGAATTCATAATTTAAATTAATTAAAGCTATTTTTTCAAAAAATATACCTTGCAATTGTAATAATAAAAAATGTAAGTAAACATCTTTTTTACGTATACTTCAAAAAAAAAAAAAAATACATAAATAGGTCAGAATATATTTACTAACAGGCATTGATTAAAAAGAAGGTACTAAGTTGCTTGCCCAAATCAATATATCACGGTGTAATTAACTTTATTGCATTCCTTGTAGGACTACTAGGACTTGATGTCGTGGTTTTTCTTAACGAATTGACGACTAGTGGGAAAATACCTAATATGTACTACGCATTATTACAAGTTTCTCTTGACAAGGCATCGCGCTTTTGTTGGAAATGCGTGTACATTTAGAATGGTTCTATTTGAATAGGGAATTATTTCTACTTTATTAAAAACATAAGCTGTTTTTTGATACTTTACCACTATTGGAGTGTTTACAGTACAGAGAATATGATACAGTAAATTGTACCGGAGAAAGTAAAAAATTGCAGCTCCAATCGGTACACCACACGACTTACGCCTCAAAGCATATACAGTGAAACCTGTGTAAGTTGACCACTTGCGGTGCACTACTTAAGTGGCCAACTTAAACAGGTGGTTAACTTAAAGAGGTTGAATTATATGATATAGATCTAATTCTGTGCCTGAAAATAGCGATTAACTTAGATAGGTGGTCAACTTACAAGCGTGGTCAACTTTACAGGTTTTACTGTATTTCGCTTATTTTTCCTTCCTCGAGTCCCATTCAGTACTGGGTTCCGTTTACCGTTCTACGAACAACGAGAAAATAGGTTCCTTTTTTATCAGTGCAGCTAGCCCCAGGGTTCTTGTTTTTTTTCCCTTCCTAAGAATTTCATAGTTAAATTGGATTTTACGATTTTAACGTCAAATTTAAGGAATTTTCTTTTTAGTGTAGGAAAATGGTTAAAAATGCAGAAAATGCATGACTCTCAGAGCTAATTGAAAGCTTTGTTTGTAGACATGCCATTTTTACGTCTTGAAATAAGCTTTAAATGCTTGAATAGCCATGAGACGAAGTTCTGTCAATTGTCTCTTAAAATGCATAGTCACCTGACTGTTACAGTAGAATAAAATCGTACTGTTGTTCTGAGGCTTGAACGTCTTACTGTTTCTTTTAGGTGACTGTTTCTTGTAGTCTAAAGTGAAAATGCCAAGGTCCATATTGACCTTCAATGTCATGAAATTCAGAGCCCGTGAAAGTACTTTTCCTTTTTTTTAGGTAAAAACTGCTATTTTTCATCAGTACTGAGTGTAAGACATGCAAATAGAAAACTAATTACTTAAACAATAAATATTATTACCCAAACCATTTCCTAAAACTTCTGCTGACTCTCACTGTCAGTGCATGGACCCAAGAGGTCTCAAAAGTAATAGTTTTTCAACTTCCACAACTAAGTTTGACTAGCCCTACTTAACTGCACTAAAGGTTAGGGGAAAATAACAAAATGTTTCAATTAAGCTACAAAAGAACATGCTGAAATCACAAGAATTACTTTGGATGATGCTCAATTTGCGGACATAATAAAAGATAGAAAGTTATCGATTGAAAAAAATACAAAGTTGGGATCCTGTTTTGAAACTTTTGCAAGTCATAAAAAGAAAATATTAATAATAAAAAAAATAAATAAATAAAAGGGAACAGAAATAATATTTATCTTTCAGAGTTATTAGAAAAAAAACAACAACATTTCAGCGAAATCAAAGATATTTATATTTTAATATCTCTATTTCCTTCAGACTTTTATAATATTTGCATTTTCTATTCTATACTTGATGTCCGGACAATTCCCCGAGACAATATCTCTATCTGAATATAAGTTATGACACCCTTTCGCTAACGATCCCCTCCAGAACCAGAAGCTGCATCCTTCCTTGTATTCGTAAAAGATTAAATTGAATATTGACGTTTTCGGAAAATACCTCAAAATGAATTGGGATCTTCTTAAAATAATTCCAAAAATGCGGGATCAACGGACGCGGTAATAAAAAAAGCTTTAGTCGAAATCCCAAATCAGAGCAAGATAAAAAAAAAAGAACTGTTAGTATCTTCGTTCCCTTAGAACAAACCTCGTCAGCTAACCCTCTTTCCTGTTTCAGAGATTGTGATCTAAAAGTTTGAAAAGTAATATCCTTCTTCTCCCTCTAGTGTAATCCGAGATGACCGTCGCTTTTTTACTTCTTTATTTAGGTTTCTAAGAGTTAACACTACATCAAATGAGGCTGCTTATCTTCTTACGTCACCGACTACTGACCAGCTTGATGTGTTGATATGAGCCAAAGTACGTCAGTTTGTTGTGAACGCTTCCAAATGCGTGTCTTGTAGTTTGAGCTCTAGGATTAGTGGAAAATACCTCAAATAAGCAATGAATTGAACTGAAAAATCAAGTAAGTCAAACTTTTATATTAATTAAGTCGTTTTGAAGATATTTTTCATTTCGGCGAAAACTTTCAATGCAAATTTACTCACGAAAAGGATTTTTAGTGACATCAACTTTTGAAGTGGTAAAATACCAATAGTTTCAAATTTAGGCTGTCATTGAGTGAGGGATATGTATCAATCGGTATTCTGAACACCAAATATGAGTGAGCGAGTTATTTTAAAAAGGTTCAATTCGTATTTTCAACCTTTTGTGAACTGTTTAAAATAAGTAGTTGAATCGTACCTTTTCGATTGTTGATCTTGTAGTTTTAAACCTGTGAAAAATTTAGTTATGATCTAATTACGCATTCACGCTATAGAAGTACACCCAAACCTGATTTTGTGCGGTTTTTTATTGAGCGATCTTTTTTGTGTGATTTTTTTGTTCGAATTTTTTTGTGTGTGTGCGGTATATGAAAATTATTTATAAAACGAGCGGAAATTATTTATGAAACGAGTGCGAGGTAGTATCTTCAAGTGACGGCAGGGGCATCCCGATGGGAAGTCACTGTGACCTCTCAAAATATAATTCCCTTATTTAGGAAATTTTTCGGGAGTCGGCAAAATTATCATCACTTGGTTTATTTTGATTTCGTTTAAATATAACATTTTGGGTTATTTTCTACGTGATACTTTTTTTATGCGATCCCTACCCACTGCATAAAAAAATAATTTTTAACTGTGTTGCGAAAACAACTTTTTATAGCTACTCGTGAAGTTTCGAACAATTTTTTTATGCATTTTTTTTATGCGGTCCTTATCCACCGCATAAAAAATAGGTTTGGATGTACTCGTTTAAAGATATTTAAAAAACATTATAATAATGACAACAAATATAATGATAACAAAACAATTAACTGAAAATTAGTAATAAGCCTTTTTCGAAACAACAGATTTAGATATTAAATACATTTCACTTCTATGCATAAATACTGTATATCGTTTAACAGTATTACAGGGCATCTTGATGGGAACTTGTGGGAGGTCATTGTGACCTCCCAAAATTTTCCTTTTGGACTAATTTTGTCTGATGATTCGTAAAATTTGGAAATAATATTTCAATAATGTCTCTCTTCACCTGATGTTGGTATAAGTGCATGCTTTTATTTTATCAATCGGTAAAATTCGGAGTTTCATTCAGTAAATGGAGACTTTCTCCCTAAGAAAATTTTAGTTCGAGTCGTCTTTGAGTACTTAATGTGAAATTGATAAATAAATTTTTTTTTTAATAAAATTAAATACTTTGTGATCATTTGAATGATAGGGTAGGTACTTCATATATCGTCGCCTCAGAGCAACAGTAAGATATCTAATCCCAGAAATTACACTAAGATATCATACTGTTGCTCTGAGGCGACGATATATCTGATTTCCTTTTCAGAACTTGTGAAATTATTAAAGACTTAAAAAACAATGCTACTTCGAAAAATGTTTTCCATGCATTATTCGTAGGATGTAATCATGTAAAAACATGATTTAAATTGCCTGTATAAATGTTAGAAAAGTATTATGCGAGAGGTGTTAGAATAATGTTTGAATTGTGGTTTTAGGTTTCAAGTTCATTCACTATTTGGAGTTGATTATTTTTCAAGAATTAAGAAATCATTTAATATATTTGAAAGATATTTTTTAATCTTTTCCACCCTTTCGAATGTGCATCACTTATTGGCTATTAATTATATTCATACACTGAAAATATTCTTTTAACCATTTTTTAGGTCTATTAAGCCAAAATTCCTGAAAGTAATCAATAACTCCATGCGTACTACACGTTTTATTACTTATTATAGCATTTTGTAATTTAGGCATTTTGTAGCTTTGCTTTTGTAGTTTTATACAATCCAAAAAAAAAAAAAAAAAAAAAATCTTATAAACTTTGTATACCTAAATAAGCCAGTACCCGCATGAGGTTACAATGGGATTCTACACTATAGGGGAGTAGGGGGCTAGTATGGATAAGGGATTAGTGTGAACATCTGGAATAATTCTATTATTTGTTATTTAAAAATCTCTCTGTTAATTTATGCATAATGACAACACCAACATGCACTTTCATGTGTAGTTTCATGAAAACACCCTTGATAGTTCAGTAGCAAATTACAATAGAAGGTTTTCATAGTGGAAAAGTAAATTTTGGATTTTCTTTTAATCATTAGATTATACTATTTTAATTAATTTTTTCAAGTAAAAAGAGATAATATATCATAAATAAATATATTAAATATATATTTTGATATTCAGTTCTGCTGTGCGTAGTTTTAATTAATGATTAAAAGGCTTAAAAGAAAAAATTGCCCCATGGTGTTAGAGTGGACACACGGTGATGGGACTACTGTGGACACATGGTAATGAGGCTTCTGTGGACTCATGCCCACGCTAATCCCATGATACTTTGAGTAAAAAAAATAAGGAGTTAAATGTAATATATTTTATGTTATTTGCCTGATTAGATTAATTTTAACAAGCATGCATTTAATTACGAAGGATTTTAGGTCCCGTTTTTTCATATTTTAGGTTTCATTCACAAAATAAAATTGATTCTTGTGAAGTGATGAATTCTTTTACAAATGATTTTATTTATTTATTTATCATATTAAATTTTGGGATTTTGTTCTTTAACAATTGCTTCATAAAATGATTTATTGAAAATGATAAAATGTTGATATTTAAAAAGGATTCCGGGTGTTTTTGCACATTTTTAAGCCTTTTTTTTTCACTAAATAAGTTTGCTTATTGAAAGGTGATAAATCAATTTACTAAGGAATTCTGTCATTTTAACACATATTTTATTATTATCTTTTATAATTCAAATTACCAATGACATAAGCCTTAATGACTTTGTGTTTGTCAAGTTCATGGAAATAAAAATAGCATTTTGCACTATGTTGGACGAATAGAGGCCGTATAAAAATCAACTGATTTCATTATGCATTTCTTCTGGGAAAAATGTGAACAAAATCGTTCTTTGAAGCATAGAGAATTATTCTTTTCCACGATGGAATAGATATGTCCCGAACATCGTGAAATGAAATTGTAAGGAAACTACCATCTTGCTAGTAGCACACTAAAAAACTTCCAAAACGTTACTGATTATTTTTGTGGAACGTTGCAGGATTTCATGGGTTTTCATCTATTTCCCCGTAAAATCAACTATCTTCGGAAAAAAGTTTTCTGAATTGCTTCAAGTTGCAGGAATGTAAACTCTTCAATGGTGTGAAAAATATTTTTAGCTACCAGTTTAATGATTAACTGAGTGTATTTATTTAGTATATCGTCTTATACTTGATCACGGTCCGTCCAGGTTGACTAAGCTCTCAATGAAAGATCTCTATATTCTTTAGAAATATTAAATGAAGGTTGTTGATTTTCAGCGGAAAACGTTCTTGGTTTTTGCAAGTGATGTTATTGGCAGAAATTGGGCACATGAGCTGCCATTAATTTCCAGGAACGTTTCTGAATCGTTTTTACAGTGCATGTTCTGCTCTGTATTTCGCATAACATTTAACGTTGATGTCTTTATTTTAGTGCAAACTAGAAATAAATTCTCTTCTGCATTAAAATAGCCTTTTTTTCATCTAAATAAAAGTGAATAGCTTTTCAAACATTTTAATTTGTCTTTTAAATAGCTTATTTACTTTTAGACAATTAATAGCTACGAATTAATATCTTAAACTTTTATTATTAATTAAAATATGCTTTGTTAAGGTTAACATTGGCTAAGGAACATGCTATTTAGGTTAAAACTTATTTATTTATGTTTTTAAATCCACTGTTTACAGTGCTAAAATTAGTATTCTAGCTTGTCAACACTAGCCTCTTAGCTTGTCCACACTAGCCCCATGACACTAGTGTGGACAAAAACAACCTTTTTTGAAACATTTTTTATTAAATGACTGTTTGGCCAAATGTTTTAGTATATCAATTAAAATAAGTGCAAATTATTGTAAAAAATATCAGGTGTATTAAAAACAGCATTTAGTATATGTTTTTTCCAAAAATGCAAAATTTGTCCACACTAGCCCCCTTCTCCCCTACAGAACCTGCATCCAGTAGTGATTACATAGTACGCAATGGCTTAAACGATAATAATTATAAAACAGCAACTAAAAGTTTAGTTAGTCTGTAAAATATTTTGCACAAACTAGTTTTTTTAAATAGAAGTAGGGGAAACTAGGGAGGTTTGACCCATGGAAATTTTTACTATGAAATGGATATTTAGGCAAAATATTAGTCATATTATTAGTTGACCAGTCACACAACAGTATTTTGCAAGGACAAGCCATTTCATAACTATCAGTGGTTTTAAAGAAATTCAGTGTTAAATGATATTGCACCATTCAAGCAAATTTTGAAGATTTTTGAATTTTTTAGATTTTTACCTTCAGTTTTGAGGGAAATTAATTTTAAAAGTATACATGTTTTAGTCACTTTTCTAGCTATATATTGATATGCAGTAGTTTTATATAACTTTAATTTAAGTTGCTAAAAAATAGAGGGAAACAAAAGAAAACTACTTTGGGAGCTTTGACCTAAGCTAATTAGGGAGACTTGACCCAAAGACTACTTTGATGCTTTTTTAAAAATTTGATGTTTTTTTTTATGAATTTTTGTTTATGAATAGCTAAAATATTGCGATTTAGGCCTTAATGATTTTATTTTATTCAATCAATAAGTCTAATGTTGTGAATATGAAGACCTGATCTTTTTTTTAACTTAATGAATAGCTAAAATATTTTGGTTTAATAAATTGCTTTTATTTGACAAAGAACTAAAATACTGATAATCTTTTTCAATAGGGACACTTTTAAAATAGAGACACATCATTAGAATTTCATTACTTACAAGAAAAATTTTTGAGCTTTAAATCTACTCGTAATTAAGACCAGTGGTTCTCAACTTTTCCACTACTGAAGATCACTTGGTACCTTTCTGACTCCTAAGCGGACACCATACGATAGAAACAATATTTTCGCAAATATTATATTAGGTGAAATGTTGTGAATCCAAATGGTTTCTTTAGTAAATTTAACTTCAACTGTAAAAATGACACCATTGGTTGATAATCACTGATTTAGAATACAAAAACCAACCAGCAAACATAACACAATAGCTATTTTACTCGTATCGTAGTATATTTGAGAGCAAATCAGTCAAAAATAGTATTGCGTAAAACCTTAGTTTTCTCCAATGCTGTTTTTTTTGAGATGTGTCATTTCTATTGCCGAGGTACTATAGTGCTGCTCTGGTAAGTTGACCCGTGACATTGAAAATGCTTGCCTCTTTTACAGGTAATTAGAAACGGTAATTGCCGCCGATTTGAGTTGGAATATTTTTGCAAAACGAAAACTCAAATCAGCGTTACCTTTCCCTTTTAACCGAAAAAGAGGTAAACATTGTCAATGTCGGAGGTCAACTTACCAGAGCTGCACTATATGTTTCTATATAGTCCTTGCTTGTTATCGTGCGTCTGGCAGGTTATGTGCGTTCAATCGTTGGCTATATGCGGATTTGTTCGCTTAATTATTTTGTTATTTCATCACGACTTCATTTTATTTTCCTTGCAAAGCATTAACCACGTTTCTCTGAAGAAAAAAACACGCACTTTTAAAATATGAGGCAGTGAGAAGCAAATGGATGTAAGTAGCAAAATTAACAATTTGGAGATAGCCAGTACACATGGTTGGTGAACCTCTCCTCTGTCTTGGGGCAAGAGATGGTACTACTAGCCCTGGTAGTTGCTGCTATACAGCATGATTTAGAAAAAAATCAATAAAAGCATACCTAGGATGTTATCTTTAAACGCGTTTTACTCAAAACTTGAAAATGTCCACTTACATCCCTTTGCTTCTGACAGTCTCATACGAGGCTGTATAGCAGCAACTACCAGGGTTACTAGCATCATCTCTCGCCCCAAGACAGAGCAGAGGTTCACCTACTATGTGTACTCGTGTGTACTGGTTATATCCAAATTTTTAATTTTGCCACTTACATCCTTTGCTTTTTACTGCCTCATATGTCCTTCTATAAATAGGACTTTATAAATTTTCATTATACTGGGAGGATTGAAAAAAAGAAAAAAAAATCTCCCATTTTTCAATTTTATCATATTCGGTAACGCCTGATAATCATTTATCCCTGCGAATATTTGCGTTTCATTCGGTTTACATTTTGATGTAAAATATATTTCCTGCGTGTGTGTGCGTTTTAATTTCTGCAATAAAATATTTTTTTTTCTTCGGGAGAATATCTGAAGTGTTAAAACATGATGTTCACGTAACTCGTTCAGTTAAAATTGAAGACATCTGTTAACTCTTCCTACAAAACACAAGTACGGCTACAGTTGAATAAATAAAAGTTGTGTTTTGCGTGATCAAAGTCATTCGGAAGGAATAAGTTTTCTTTTTCTGGTTGTAGTTGCTGGAAAATGTAAAATTGGTGGAGGAATAACACTAAACTCCAAGCACGAAATGCTAACATAAAGGACGTGCTTTAAGCGTGTTTTAAGTACGTGCTTAAAGCTTTACAGTTACAGTTAAAGAGCCACTAGACTTCAATTGCGAAAATCTGTGTTAGTCAAGAGTTTGTCTTTCTTTTAAAATGTTAGCAGAAATAACTTTCTTGAGAATATGTTTAGAGCTAAATATGATACGTAAAATGAATACTGTTCTCTCAACTACGCTTAACATTTTCATTTCGCTGTTTGATGCTTTCAGGCGCTTCGTTCAATAAGTATAAAAATAGGTGCTAGAAATAAAATTCAAGACCATTTGAGTTTGAAAATTATGACACGATAGCTTACTTTGGGGATTTTTGATTTTCATATGCGAGTATCTATATTTATTAAGAAAATACAGTAAAATCCCGTTGCAACGAACGGGACAGCCTAATTTGTTCGTTGTAAAGGGAATTTCATTGTAATGAAATTAAAACAATGTAATAAAAGTTAAATTGTGACTGAAAATTGCTTCGTTGCAACGAATATTTCGTTGTTCAGGTTACGCTGTAATGAGATTTCACTGTAATATAAACTCAACTGAATGAGAAAATTGATAACTTTTTTTAATGTACATAATTTACTTGTGGAGTAACGAACTGCACAATATACAGTCCGTAGCTAAATTACGCAAGATATTTCTAAGGGTTCAATTCCCTATGGTGCCCTGAGTGTTGTTTCCTTCTCTTGTGTTTTAAATTTTCCCTTTGCTTGTCCGGAGGCAAAGTTGATTAGAACATGGTCCTCTATGTATGTAAGGCTGATTAGCTACTGTATGCGTACATAAAAAACTGAAATTTGTTTTCGGAAAATTAATTTTACTATACAGATGCTTTTGCAAATAAAATAGCAACTTCATTAAAAGTAAAATTATTGTTTTGAAACAATTTTGTAAAGAGTGCATTAAAATTCTAACATTGTATTGAGTCACTATTTGTCAATATCGCACCCGAGCAAAGAAAGTGACACCACTAAAAATTTTGAAAAACGTAATAGCAATTGGATTAAAATCTAAATTTAATGCTCTTTCTTGACACAAAACTGGAACAAAGTTAGCCTACATAAGTGGTGCGTGGAAGCGTAAACGCGATATAATCAATAGTGACATATCATTCAAATTTCATAATTTAGAAGAAAATTTTTCGATCTTTACGCATGCAATATTAATTTAGTCAATAAAAAAATAAACCCAGCAAATATCGCATTATAATTTTGTTGCGTGTATTGTAATATTTGAGACCAAATCACTTCAAACTACTGTTGCGTGAAACCTTGATTTTCTCCATCACTGATTTTTTGAGTAGTGTCACTTTCCTTGCTGGGATGCTGTATGAAATCCCCAATTGGCTGCTGTATGCTGCCGAGATACAAGACGCTGCCCCGTGTCAGAGTTGGGCAAATTTTAATTGCAATGACAGTTAAAGAATAACAATTGATTAATTGGTAAACGTAAACACAACAGCTAAGAATTGATCAATTTTAATTGTGGAAAATTACAATTAACAATTAATTAATTGTTAATTGTAGTTTACTACAGCTACCAATTAATTAATTGTTTTTTGTAATTTACCACAGTTAACTATTAACTAATTGTTAATTGTAGTTTACTACAATTAACAATTGTCAATTGTTTTGTGAATTTTAATTAAAACTAACTCTTAAAAAAATTACTGGTTTTGTATGATATACTCTGCAGGCGACAGGTCTACCTGGGACGTGGACGCTGGGCGGGTACTATATTACTATCTAACAATTTAAATACACATGTTAGAAGCAAATAAAATATCAGTGCACAACAGTAACTTTATTCGAAGCAATAAATTATTTACTGCAGCATATGACTTTTCTCAAGAAATCTTATGGCTCTAGCAAAATTTCCTCAAAAAGGGTATATTTCAATTAAAAATTCAAAAATATTTTTTTCCGTACTAGTATAAGTCCAAAGAACATCCGAGAGAAATTACAGAAATGCATCTTAATTAAACGGTTAAAAAAAAAAAAAAAAAAAAAAAAAAAAAAAAAAACAGAACGATCTCTGACATCTTACGTCCCTTGTTATGTCCTTCTTTCTCACCTCCCTTTTTACGGGCTAAACTATAAAACAATGATTTGCACAAACTTAAAACACTTAATAGAAACACAAACATTTACGTATGGAAAAAACTTGCCAAGACGAGGATAGTTCGCGCGGCGAGCGAGCAATCAGCACTAAACGAAGATACGAAATAGAATAATACTTTGAACTCTGTACCCTGCGCTGTACCTATTGATACATTAAGTTAATTGTTAGTTTTAATTGTTTCATTAAACAATAAAAAAATAATTGCAATTAAATTTACTGTGAGAAGCGTTTAACGTACAATAATCCAATTAATTGCAAAGTACAATTAATATTTTAATTACAATTAATTTAATTGCAATTACTTTTTCAATCAATTAACAAGGCAATTGAAAAAATAATTGAGTAATGCCCAACACTGCCACGTGCTGGTTTTTGTGTATCAAGAACGTGATTAACGGTCACCAGTCGATTTGAGCCTTTGTCTGACGCTATAACCGCCGACAGAGGCCTTCTTCTGCCAATGAGAGGTTTCAGTTGGCGATTTGAGTGCCTGACGCAGGTTAGAATCTGCTGGCCAAAATAAGATCCTTATATAAGGGGAGCTGACTCATCCGGCATTTTGGTTCCAAAGTTGTCGGGGGACAAAATTAGTATTTGTACAAAAGCCTCGTTGCAGAAAACTAGTGTCCAAGCTTTAGATGTGTTGCCAGATTGATGCTTGATTATTTTATTCTGTATCTGAAAACAAATTAAAAGCAAATATGGTGTGAAATTGAGATTCGTTCCAGAAAACATTTCCCGATACACTTTTGTTGAATTTGTAAACTTAGTTAACTTTCTAAAGTTACATTAAGTGATATTTTACTCATCAATATTTTTACGGCATAGCAACCAGCGAATACTGTAAGGTATTTATAAATACTCGAAACAAGGTTGGATCCAAGGCAACGTTGGAACCAAAATGTCGGATAATTCAGTCTGTTCTTTTTCAAGGGGCCACAAAAGCCCTGCACAATGACGCGACTCTGCTGCTTATAACGCGCATTGTAACAAAATTAAGCATTACGGAAACTACCGGACACATGATGCGTTAATAATGCTTCAGTACTCAAAAACTAGCTCATAAATTCCCAAAAGAACTCTAATTATCGTCAACTGAAAAACATTAAACAATTATGATTTATCTCAAGTCACTGCAAAGAAATATCGATATTACTAATAAACTCAAGAAAAAACATCTTTTTACGAGATCATTTCATGTACTTAAATGAAATTTTTGCAAAAAAATTTATGTTAATGACCTTAAATTGATTTTATTGATCTTCAGGAATTCGAACTGTAAAATGCAAACAAACGTTTATTAAATTCACACATGCAGATTAATCATCTGTTCCGTTTATTTTGAACACCAATTAAGACATAAAAAAAGCATTTCGAAGGTATAAAAATCTTAAAATCAGTTGTTCTGAGCAAAATACAATTGATGTTTTTTAACTTTGTCTTTTAACCAAGTAAAAAAATCTCTATCGTAACTTACCTTTTGGTATGAAACTAATATTAACCTCCCAACTAAATTAATTTAAGTCTACATTATGTGATAAAACGTAAAAGTATGTGAAATATAAACTTTTCTTTCCACATTTTGTCCGTTTCTACTTGTGTCATCAGGGCTTTTGAGTACTTGAATCAGTTCTTCCATATAAGATTGTTTTGAATGTTTTTCTTAAACTTATCTATATTATTAAAACCTGTGCTCGTCTGTTTGTGGGTGTCTGTGTTTGTAACCATATATCCCCCGGACTATCAATGTCTACCAGGTCAATACTGATACCTTTGCATGCAGGACATCCAGGGAAAGCCATTCCGCCCTGTCTCACCCCTCTGAACCACAAGGAGCCGGACATCCAGCGAAAAATGCATAAAAGTCATCAATTATCACCTGCTGCAGGCGGCATTGAGCCACCACAGGTGGCAAACGGTGGTTGGCGAACGAAGCGAGCAGGTTGTGGAGCCCCCTACTTGAGACTAGTGGGCATCTTTACCGATCGTATATCATAAAATTTAGCCAAACGTAGTGTTCAAGTGAACTTATTTCGTCACTAAAAAATAACGATATTTTTTTTTTTTTGCATTAAATATATTAACCCTTAACTGGTGAGGATGTTATTCAACTCCAGAAGAATAATACTTTAGCATTCAAACGTTTTGTAATGTTAAAATATATATGACTTTATATGTATATGAATGTCACTTTCTTTACCGCCTCATTTGTATTTATATAAATGAATAATGCAAAAACTATTGGAAAGTTTCCTATTCAAATTCGTTAAATCGTATGGAGTGAGAAGCGTTATGTAGTAGTACACTAAACTTGATCACTAACGTTACAAAAAAAAAAAAAAAAAAAAATTAATTTGAATTTTTGGCATTTTGAATTCAAATTATGTTTTTCGCAATCACGAGCGTGTGTGTTTGTGTAGGCGCACGTGTGTGGGTGCGTATCCGTGTAAGTGTATGTATGCATGTGTGTGAGTGAGTGTTGTGTACGTGCGTGTGCGTGTAGGTGTTCGTGTGTGTGTGCGTGTAGGTGTTCGTGTGTGTGTGTGTGTGTGTGTGTGTAGGCGTTCGTGTGTGTGTGTGTGTGTGTGTGTGTGTGTGTGTGTGTGTAGGCGTTCGTGTGTGTGTGTGTGTGTGTGTGTGTGTGTGTGTGTGTGTAGGCGTTCGTGTGTGTGGGACATGTACGCCACCGCCCAGCAAAAGTGGATTCCGGGGGACAGTGGTCAGGAGCAGCCGCGCCGCCGCCGGTGGACGGTGGTGCTGCAGGCCTGGTCCAAGCTGAAAAAGGAACCGGAACATCAAGGACTGTCAAATGAAAGCAATAAGCAATCGTGATTGCTCAAAAAAAAAAATCAACTCACCAGTTAAGCGTTAAGAGTTTATTATAATATTATAAAATAATCATATTTTTCTTATTGTTATTATGCTACTGTTTTTCTGTTTATGTAAACATGCAAACTGTTCTCAGTAAAGGAATCCTCAAACGTATTTTTACTGTTAATCCTTTGTAAACCGTTTCTCTGATTAGTATATCATAAGTTCTCGACATAGTGTTCCTTTATCCAGCGCAATCGTATGATATAAAACTCCCGAAAACGTTATTAACGATTAGTTTAAGGCTGAGTGACTATTCGAATAAAAAAAAAAATTATTTATAAAATAGGAAAGGAGTGCTACTTAAACATATGAATGGGTCATAAATAAATAACTTTGTGCGGAAAAGTAAATGGTGAGCGTGAAAACATTGTTGAACACCATTTAATTCAATAGGTACCTAGAAGGAGGGCATATGTGCTATCTTTAAAAATCTGACATATACCCTTCTTCTAGATACCTATTTAATTATATCATATTGAACTAATATCTCTTTCTCGTTACTTCAGTCATATGCTCCACTCATTCCTGAAACATGAATATTAAATTGCTTTTAAATTAAAATTTCATCGTATTATCTTAGAATTTTATGATCGAACAAATTTGCTGTACTCTAGGTGGGTGGTTGAGAGTTTATGGCTTAACAAATTTTCTTGGGATTTTAACGTAACTTGAACTATGTGCTGCAAAAGCTTTGTCTTGAATTTTGGTATTCCTGTCGAATCTTAACATAAGTATTACGTTTGACTACTAATAGTTAGTATTATGTTGCTATATAAATTTGATCATATTTCTGAATGATAAAATGTTGATATTTGGGTGTCAGTTGTTTTGGATTTTCAATTTAAATCACTTGTTTACACACGACGTGTATTGTATTATTTGTTAACCAGCGATCAGAAAATGATTACTCAATTGTATTTTTATAAAAAGGTTTATGAAACATTCAGACTTACTTTTTTTAACAGTATATTTTCAAATTAATTGCTCTTTATTCTATATTTATTTTAAAATGTGTTAATGATTTAGTTATATGATATTATTGGCCGTATTTCATCCATTATCGCTCAATATTTTGTAAATAATGGGCTAATATTCATCGCGCTAATAAACGCATTGTATGTTGAAAAACTATATTGTTCAAAAGAACTATAGGAAATTCGAATACAATTTAGTTGAAGGGTGCAATGTATTCTTATTATCTCATCACTGTTAAAGTACTTCCTCGTGTTTCAAGGACTTCAGGAACATGATTATTTCTAATAGCGAGTACTTTAAGGATTCCTGGAATTTCTTAAACAATACCTCAAAAAAAAAAAAAAAAAAAAAAAAAAAAAAAAAAAAATAGCGTAATTAACTGAAGACAAGTATTCAGGTTCACAAGTTTCAGATTTTTAAACTATTGTTCAGAATTTGTTTATTTATTTATTTATTTATGTATTTTTTTTGCATCTGTAACTAGTATTCTTTTTTCCATGGTTCTGTCCTGGAACAGCATTGATCATGAATCACTCCGCCGATACTCCGCCTCACTGTGTCAGGGACAGAGAATGAGAGATCTCTTCCCCGGGTTATCACTAATTCTCAGATAACTTTAAACGATGCTTTTTCCAAAACTATCAACACATTTTATTAGCCATTTTATCGTGAACAACACTATTCTGCACTAAACTAGAAACGAGTTAGTGCGGGAAGTGTTTGCGGACACAACTGTAACAATAGTTTTTTAGCAATCAAGACACAAAAGTTCAACAATTTCAACCGAAGAAGATTTTTTTTATTAAAGCGAAAATTTAAAAAATCGTAACCCTTATTTCGTCGCCTCAGAACAAACAGTACTTAACTGTTGTATGGTACGTACAGAACATCTTACTGTTATTTATAACAGGGTTATAAGTAAGGACAGAACATCTTACTGTTATTTCTGGGATTAGATATCTTACTGTTGCTCTGAGGCAACGATATGTACGTTGCAGAAACTTAATGCAAAATATTTCATAAATTTTCTAAAAATCCATTAAATATGAAATTTGGTTTTACAAGAAATATCTATAAATTTCAAAGATATGAATCGCTACATGGGAGTGATAAACTAAAATTTCGTGGAATTTTACTTCAACACGTGACGCCAAAAATGCGGAGAATGCAATTTTCAATGAAATAGTTTTTCGAACATGCTGAAAAAAACCAAGTTGTCAAAAAAGAATAATTTGTGGTACGCAAAAGGCCAAGTGAAAACATGTTAGGATTAATATAATAGTCAAATGGTTTTTTGAAGATTGCATTAAAAATAAATGATGCAAAAAGTAGATACAACTATTCTTGTGGGGAAACTCCAATTAGAAAAATATATTAGTTTGGTAGAAGTACATGTCATGTAGCTGCGGCGCCACGTTACAGACAAAATTTGTAGCTAAGGGGTGCAACATATGAAATTAGTATTGCTTACTTCCGGCCGTTCAAAAAGCCGTAGGTAGCCTAGTGGATAGGGCTTTGAATTTGGGGAAATTGAAGGGTTTCAGGTTTAGAACCCGCGCGCGATGCCGCTAAATACCACCGAGTACATTCTCGTTACATCCGTGGATCAGAAAATCTTGATGGAGCGTCCTAGCAGTTACCATAGATGCAGTTTCAGGAGTTTCTTTTCACCTCTTCCCTTTCCGATTTATGCCTAAATTGAGACGTTGTTCTGGCCTCTATCGAGGATAACTCTGAATCCTTCCCATTTGGAGGACAGAGTCGCCCCTTTCTGGTTCAAAATTTTACTTGTACTTCGTACTACGCACGAAAGGGGTTTGAGTTTTTCAAGTGGCATTAGCAGCATCAACAACAACATTGCTCATCCGAAGAATAAGGTTGAGCTTTACGCGCTTAATAAATATATAATTCAAACCTTTTTTTGCAAACCGAATCCATTTTCGAGTGAACGTAGTTCGAAAAATGATGTACGGTAAATGAAAATACTACCGTTTCCTGTTTTAGTCTCTAAATTATAAACTGTATTGGATGAAACAGATGCTGATTAAGTGGAACTAATATCAGGTACGTACACAGTTTTAACCAACATTTAAATCAATTATTTGAAGAAATAGTTTCTTATTTCAATGTTTCTACTATATGCAAATAAAAATACTATTTTTAAAAAAATGTTGGTAATTCCATTAAAAGTAGTTAAACAAACATCAGTATTGACATAATCGTTCAAACGAGAGTAAATGTATTGTCCTTTTCTTAACTTGTTGCTGTTTGACGATCTTGATCTGATAACTCAGATGCAAGGAGTAATTACATTTGAAAAGACGCCATCATAGAAATTATTATTGTCATTTTGTTTCTTTTTTCGAAGGCACATACTGAACTGCATGCTTTTCTCGTTTTTTTAAATCCCCCCCCCCCCCAGTTCTAATGTTCTTTTAGTGCAAGTTCATACGCATAGTTAAAATGTTGATGGATTTGTTAACATTATACGGTTAGTCGTAATAAACTATCAAATTCCCTTATCTTAAATCAGTTATTTTCCTTTAAGATGATTTTGCATATTAAACAATTTTACCCAAAATTGTAATTGCATATCGATCACGAAGCTCGCCTTTGGTGCTATATTGCTCCTTTTTCTGACAATTTAAAGTGTTCCTAACTTTTTGAATTATCGAAAATTATTTGTACTCAAAATCTCAAAAGGTTATTTTACCGTCCGTTCTTGAATCCAGCTTCTGTTTTCTCTCACTTAATAATGAGCCTGCAAATCGAGAAAATATCGGAAACTTTAAGAGAACAATAAGAGATTCCACTTCGGTTTGAATAGTGGCGCAAGTAATTGTAACCCTATATCCATGACGTCATTTCAAGCAACGCCCATTTTCAGATGGCTTGATTTTTAATTTGCGTGATTAAAAAAAAGACATTTTTTTTCATTTTTTCCTCAAGCGTTTGCTAGAAATTCGACTTTTAGTTGCTTATGAACAACTTTCAACCATCAGAATACGAAAATTCTACTAGTCGTAACTTTCCAATTGTGTTTTAACTTAAGTTGAAAAAAAGAACACAATGACTTAATATCCATGTATTTAAATTGTTGAATATTTAAGCACCGTTATAAATAAAAAGCCCACTAAGGTAAGTTTTTTATTCCATTGGATACTATATAGAAAACATTAAAAACAAATGCTTATGCATTAGTACAAAGTGTTATTAACAGCGACGTAAGAAACCCTTTATATTAACACCAAACAATACGAAAATAAAATATACGTGTTTCCAAGGAATTGAAATATATGTAAAGCTAGCTGTAAGGTGCAATAAAAATTTTTTTTTTTCAAGTGCTTATTTCTTCTGTAAATTTTGAAAAACTATACTATTTTTTATTATACAATACTTTCTATTAAAATTGTACAGAAAAAAGTCTGTTTTTTACACAATTAATGGTGGATTTTTTTTAACAATGGAATGGACCCCATAATCATAAATAATGCTATAGTATGCATGCATTATGACTGTATAATCATTACACCTTAAGAAATTTTTACTATATTATGAATGCGTTTTTTTTCTCTAAGTGTCAAATAATAAAAATATAAGTTCTATGAGAATGGATTAAAAAAAATAAATAAAAAATAAAGAAAAATACAAGCAGAGCGTTTGGAACTTAATTATTGATGTCCCACAAACACAACTACTTCTAACTCAAAAGTGGCTAGAAAAGTTCAAATGGAAGCACTGGAGTTGCCGTCCCTCCGAATTGAGACTAGATTTGGCGTCCTGTGCCAAATCAAGTGAATTCCCTTTTCCGATATTAAAAGAACACATACAGTAAAACCTGTCTACAGCGATACTGTTGGGACCTAAAAAATATTGTTATAGACAGGTTATCGTTATAGACAGTTTGATTATTCATGCTGCCATTTTGTTGGGACCAAAAAAATACCGTTGTAGACAGGTTTATTACTATAGACAGGTTTCACTGTACCAAGAGCAGGATCTCTTTTACACTGGATTTGAAAAACGATGCTCGAAACTCACACGATTCAATCGAACTGGTTTAAACACGTTAGTGCTGCGTTCATATAAATTCCTAAATACATTAGACGATTATGCGAAAAAATGTTCGGCAAGTACGCCTCTTAAGTTCATTTTATATTTTCCGGCAGTCGGTAACAATAAAAAAAAAAAAAAAAAAAAAAAATGCAATTTTATGTTTTTGATTCTGTAATTTTATTTTTTTATAACATCCTTGTCATACATAAACCTAGTCTAAACTTTATATGGTTTCAATTTACACTTCTCTTGCTGTTTTAAGCTATCAATGATTTCTTTTGTTTAGTACCGCTCAGAATTGATAACATGATGATAAAAAGAAGCCGAAAACACTACACCATTCATTTTATCCCCTTGGAAGTATGTGAATACTTGAAAGCGTGTGAAACGTTTTAGCCTATACGATATCTTAACGGGCGCTGAACTTTGGTACCTTAAAGTCCACCACTCTGAATTACTTTGTATATAATAGGTTGTTGTTTCAAACTTACTGTTTTGAACCTTATCCAAGCCTGTTTTTTTTTAACTTTTTCTAAAAAGTCAAATAAAAGATTTCAAAAGTTTGAAGGTACGCATATGACAGTAATAGTACGGAAATATACGTTTGAAATACCACTTTAGATCTAACAGTTGATGTTTTTTTCAAATTTTTATTTCCATTAGTTATTCATGTTTTTAAAATGTTTGATATTCAGTGTATAAATATAAAATATCTGCTCTAACCAGTAATTTCTTGAATGATAATTGGTGGAACAGCAATTACACATAATAAAGTAAAGTACCGAACTTTAATTTTGAAGTTATGTTCACATCATCATATTACTCGGCAGTTAAATTTTCCTGTTCTACTGAGAGAGATTTCCTTTTTTCCTAATGGAAGATATTTTTATAGCCATCGGCACCATTTATATTTTATTCGACACTTCTACGTGGGACTGTAATTAAACAAAACTGGAACATATAAAAACTCTGGTATAAAACAAAACGCACAAACAAGTTGAAAAATATGGATTATAGTTTTTATAGGAGAGGTTTATGCTCTAGCTTGAATATATTAATTTCGGTTGCGATTTCGTAACATAAAAAATGTTGTAAATATGAGAAATGTCAGTTAAAGGTAGAGGACAGTAATAACAATTCACTTTCAATTTTGAAAACAAATTTCAATTTTATATCTCAATTGTAGACAGTAAGCTCTCGATTATCCGTGAGCCCCGCGGACTTTCACACTTCCAAAAAAAAAAAAAAAGGTTAAACGGCAATGATTAATTGAATGTAGATAAATGCACACATTTGCACTTCATAAATGTAAAATACAGTGGAATATCGATAACTCGATTTTTTTAACTCGAATATTCCTTTATCTCGATGTGTTCGTCGGGTCCTAAACTCTTGAGACTGTTGTAGAAACTTGCCATTGCTCGAACTACCAATAACTTGAGCGTTTAAGCCGGTCCCTTGGGACTTCGAGTTATTGAGAGTTGACTGTATCTACTTTTAAATATTTCTCTTTATTTTTTGTACTCCCTTCTAATGACACCAAGCTTGCCATGGTTACCGAAATATGACTAGTTGAAATCTGATTTTTAGATCTACACTTGAATTTTCTTGAAAGTTATAGCTAGGACTTAAATTTCAAAGTAGCAATAAAATAACTATACATTAATATAATTGAGAGTATATTGTAGATTTTTCGATGTGTGTATTGAAGATTTTCATTTACTTAATTTATTTACTTCTGACTATTTTTGTTTTATCGATACTTTTTATGAAAGCTCTAGGCGAATTAAAAACTTCCCCTGTTTTTACTATTCTTTAATTTGTTTTTATTATTCTTTCAGAAAAGTAGACATTAAATGGCAATAAATTGCATAGTATCAGAAAATGGCAAGTGCCAATGCTTTGTTTAAAAATGTCAGTAACGATATTTATTTTTTCAAAACGTCAAATATGATAATTTGTTTTTGAAAATGTCAAATGACAATACTTAGTTTGAAAAAAATCGATACAGTTTGAAATCGGAAAGCCGCTATTTAGTATAAAAATGGGGATGATAATTCAAATTTGAAATTGACAGTGAAGACAATCTGTTAAAAATGACAATAAAGGGTTTCTATATTTCAAAATAGGGATAACGATATGTGTGTTTGATTTAAAATAAACGCAATGACGATGTTTAGTTTAAGAAATAGTAATTAATGTATTTTATCAAAAACACATAGCCACGAGAATAGTAATTCATTACAGTAAGGTGGACGAAGTTTAGTTTTTGAGTCGTGTGTGTGAGTGTGTTTGTGTGGGGGGGGGGATATTAAATACTCTCAATAACACGAAGTCCCAAGGGACCGGCTAAAACGTTCCGAGTTGTTCATAGTTCGATTTACGGGGAAGTTTCCACAACAGTCTCAGGAGTTTGGGACCCGATGAAAACTTCAAGATGAAGGAAGATTCAAGTTAAAAGCTTCGAGTTATCGAGATTCGACTGTAGTTAACAACCATTATATAATAAATTATTACTGAGTCTTCATCCAAAAAGGGTGACTAATCAGCTAGCTTCTCCATGGGAATAATGAGATGATATTTTTTAAAAATGACTCCATATGAATAGAATCAAACTTAGTGCGCCTGATAACAAAATGCCGCTCTCATAAACTGTTAAAAATATTGATATTACGGTGCTTGAAACAAAGACTTCTGTACGGTGAGTAGGGTTGAAATCGGATCCGTGTTAGTCATGAATGGGTATTCTGTGTGCCACGTGGTATTTGAAAGCTATCCGCATTCAGATGATTGAAATAAGAGACAGCACATTGGTGATTGCCAAAACGCTTTACGATTTATTTTGTTGGGATGCAAAACAGATACTCTCCCTCATTCAAGAGAAGGAGTAAAATTTTCGAGGCAATTTTTAATTTTGGTGGCATTAGATATCTGTTAATCATAGTTTTATCTTTAACTAAAATTGTGCATTTTTATGTCATTCCAGGTCAATCACCTCTCAAAGAGTGAGGAAATATCTTTAGCTAAGTTATAGACCAAAAAGTAAAAACTGTTCTAACATGTCCTGATCTCCCCTATCCATCAAAAAGTATTGAATTATGAAATAAAAAATTTTTTTAATCATGGATTAAGTTAGTTTTGATACTAAGCGTCAAATTTTTCAGTTTCCATCGAGTATTTCTCATTACAAATATCTAAAGATCATTTCAATGGTATGAATTTTTTGAAATTTAACTCTCTTTCTCTCACCTTTTGTACTACCTTCACAATTTTTCAAAAAACAGCGCCATTGTTCGGGACACATTATAACAATAGATTCTTGCTTGAATGAAAGGTAGCTTGGTAAAGATCACTTTAGAAAATTAATTTTTACGTTCAACCATTTTAAACGTTTACAAAACGAACTATGTTTTATAAATCTTATAAGTGAGCAAATATACGGTAAATGATTTTTTTTGTGTCATCAGTCCCCCAAAAAGTCATCAGTTTAGCTTAGAATTCATTATTTCGCTAGTTGCCGTTATGTTTGAGTTTGTAAAGATGAAGGACAGAAGACTTTTGATTTATTTTTCAGTTTTATAGGCACCAGGGGAAAATGTTGTCATGGGAGTGACACTATTACCAGAGTTAACTATGTTCTTCTCTTATTTTTTGTCGCTTTTCCTTTTTTAACTATTAATTCCGCTTTTCTTTCTCTTTTACTTCAGAATTTTTATCCGAATCATTTTTAATAGTTTAGTAACGTAATTTTTTAGTTGACGCTTTTTTCCCAGTATATCTCTCCCTGTTTGCTTCTATTTAATGTTCGTTATGATAGATGAGTTTGAATGAGAAACTAGGACAAAAAAATGAAGAGTTAAAATCGTAAAATGAGTATATATTTCCAGCGGCACAAAATAAAACGCCAGAGGAGTGACGCTAGAGATGTGGCAAAATCAAACATAATCTGCAGAAACACTATAACGCATTCTTTTTACTAGAACTTAAACGCAATCCACGATGTCTGCACACGATAAGCATTGCAATAGTACAAACTTACATTTAGGTAAAACTTGACCACGAAAAGAAGGCGGATGACCTTGAATCGAAACATTATTTGTATCATTTGTAATAGGTAGAATCTGTCAGAAAGCACCGGAAAGTAAGAGGCATGATCTCGCTAGCCTATCTATCCCAAAATAATAAAAAACAACCGATTACAAATGAGACAAATGATGTTTTTGCTTCAAGGTCATCCGCCTTCTTTTCGTAGTCAAGCTATAACGATAAAATATAAAAACATATAGGTACTTACCAGAAGAAATACTGCAACGACTGACACAAGCACGCTTTGTGGCAGTTATAACGAGAACTGATGTAATAGTATTTTAATTTTGATCAAAACAGTTCGCTTGCTTTTAACGTTAGTCTGTATTACGCGGATTATTTACGTTCAAAGAGATCCTTCAGTACTTTAAATATTGAATATCAGTCTTTCAATTTTGCCAAGTGAGGGTGACACTATTCTTCCGTGACGTAAAAAAACACTATTTTTTTTGCATATAAATATACATTTTTCATTGTGTTTTGATAAAATATGTTTTGAGGTTTATTCAGGCGTATGATTTTGTTAAACTACATTATGCCAGGTTATTTAAAAAACGAGTGATGAACGTGTTTGTATAAAAAGTAGAAAAAAGGCAAGCCAGTGGATTATACACTAAAACTATTTTCAGCTGATAGTGCTAAAATGAAACAGTTATCGAGAATTGACTGTGTGCGCCAAACAAAAGACAACATTCTTTATTAATTAAGCGTACAATAAAAGTATAAACTTTGTTTTACCTAAAAAATTTCTATGCGCCGTTGAAATTCAAATAGTGTACATTCACCCAGGTGTTCTATGAGTGAATTCTGAGTCTTATCCGGAGTACAAGAATTATAGTCCAGTTCCTGCCACCTGTCACACTCCACTCAACATGTATCGACGTTCAGAGGCGCCCCGATGGGAGGTCACTGGGACCTGCTAAAATTTTAATTATTCGTTAAATTTGGAGACAATATTGCAAATTTGAGATTCTTTTTTTCTTAAATTCTTAAAATTGTTTTTATCATTCGGTGAAACTGGAGTTTTATTCGGCAAATTGAGAAATTCCCCCTCCCAAAAATTTTAGTTTGGAACGTCCCTGTCGACGTTATTGACTGCACGTGTTATCCATTCATGCAGTTACTTTAAATCAGGTGACAAAAGGGTTAAGAAAACTTGGTATTTTATGTACCCCAAACGAAAGAAAGTACATTAGGACGGTACAATAACGCGAAAGCAGGGGCGCCCCGAACTAAAATTTTTGGGAGGGCAAAAATTCTCAATTTGCAAAATGTAACTTCAAATTTTGATGAATGATGATATTTTGCCGAATGGCACTCCAAATTTCGCCCAATGATGACAATTTTGCGAAATGAAGCTCCAAATTTCGTGGAATGATGATAATATTGCCGATTGGAGCTCAAAATTTTTCCGAATTATGATGATTTTACCGAGTTGTCAAACAAAAGTTGCCGAATAAGGAAATTTTTGGTAGGTCACGGTGACCTCCTCTCGGGACGCCCCTGGTTGATAGCACCAAGTTGAGTAGAGCGTGGAATTAACTGGAATATCACATTGACGTATGCCTTGTGATGGCAAGTGTTCACATTATAGAGCATTTGTAAGATACATCAACGATCCTGTCTTCTTTCAAATATCCTTTTCTTTTGGCTGTATTCCTTTTAGTTTTCTTACTATCGCGCTTCAAAACCCTGAAGGGAATAATGAGTACACTGTTAAAAATTTTCCGGAAAATTTACAGTAATTGTTACTGGCATCCATGTTGCCAGTAACTATTACCGTAAAAATCAAATGTTACTGTAAAATTTTACGGTTTCCTTGGTAGGCCACAGCAACCAGTTGGCGCTGGGATCGCTTATTTCTCCGGTATAAATTACCGTAAAAATCAGCGATGCGTCGGCGGTGCAATTTTACAGTAACAATTACCAGAAAATCTTCCTGAATTTTTAACAGTGTAACCTGTATTATTTAAAATATTTGTAAGCTCAATACGTAAAACAAAACAGACCGTTGCAGTTATTAGGCACGGAGCATCCACAGTGGTAAGTTAGAGCTAACGGAATTTGAACATCTATTCCAGGCATGTATTCCAGAATAAAGGAGCGGTTTCCTTTCAGCCAATCAAAGAGGAAAAGGGCCTTGAGAAGAAGTCAAATTCCCTGAGCGGACAGTTTAAAATTCCAGAATTGTAACTGACTCGCATTTTTCTGAAATATATTTTTAAAAGAAACACACCAGTGCAGAGAAAATACAAAAATAGCTCTGCATTAAAAAAAAAAAATTCTGGTGAAGAAAGTTGTCTTCTCCTTGGGGAAAATTAATGTTAGAAAGTTGTAAAGTGCGGCTTTTTTTCACGTGAATCGATACGGTGGTTGCGCTTGAAGGGTGAATTATTTCTCTTTGGTGTTGACACTAAGAACGCCCAATAAAACAACTGAAATGTTTTAACCCCTTAAATCTATAGCAGTGCTTTTTAAGCACTGCTTAAATCTATAGCAGTGCTTTTTTTGATGATTTTATTAATGTTCTTGCACGTACAGAAATTCTGCAAACCCATTTTGAGAACGCAATCATTTTTAAACGATATTTTAAACTTCTTGTTTTTTATAATACAGTGCACGCCGGATAATTGAATCAGTGGTTAATTGAATCAGCCGCTTTAATGAATCAAATTGTCAAAAACAGAATAAAATCCAGCTTTATTGAATTAGCCGCTTTTTTGAATCAGCCGCTTTATGGAATCAAAACTGGATGGAACAAGTGTGATTCATATGAGCGGCGGCCACTATATAACAATTTGATTATCTAACAGTATACCGTTTGATTGTATCTTGGCAATGCATCGTATCGACATTGACTCAATAGTACTTTCACACTTGCTAAAACCATCTAAAGTGGTATTTGCTTACATATCATCCGGATTTTTAAAGTTTTTTAATAAAACCGAAGGGGGAGGGGGAGAGGGAGGTTTTTTAAAACTAGTTTTCTAACTTAAACGTTTTGCAATCTTTAAATTAAGAATTGATGGGGAAAATATTAATTTACTTTGATTCGTGACATAATTTCGTTTTGTTTGGTGAATAAATTTTGCTTCTATTTATAAATCAATTTCGCTTAAACGACAAGAAAGTATGCACCCCGTAATCACTATTGCTACGCAAGAATTTGATAGTAAAGTATAAGGCAAGTAATCACATCTCGTGTTACGGATTAATTTTGGTGTTTTTATCAGAGTAACTGACCTGTATTTGCATATCAAATAAGGAAAACAATGTCTGCAAAACTCTCACGGACCGATTGATGGGGGTTAGAAAAAAACATGTCATAGCAAATTTTTTGTTTAAGCTACTAAACTCAAAATATTCTAATTTCAGAATCTTGAATTTCGTTTTACGTTCATCATTATAATATTTTCTCTATGCAAGTAAGTAGTAAATGACAAGAAGAAAAGGTACCCCTATTACCCCATGCTTGATGCCACCCCCCGCTTGAGTATACTTAACAATGTGTAGATTGGAGTTTTAGGGGCATTTCTTTTATCGGCGAAAAAACTGGACTAATTTTGTTTTACTATATTCACAACATTAGCTTATATATATATATATATATATATATATATATATATATATATATATATATATATATATATATATATATATATCAGTTCATATTTTTTTCAACAAGAAAAATATAAGGGCAAATAATCAGCAGATTATAAGACTGAAGAAAAATGCTCCCAATAAAATAAAAGGAAAAATTCGTGACATTTAATAAAGCTTTCACGAACGTATTTTTAGCTGTCTTGAGCAAATTCACTCTGAAACTTGCCACCGAAATTACGCAGAAAAAGAACAGTACTGCCAAAATCCATTAAATTTTTTAACTTTTCCGAAAAGTGTAGGTATCTAGAAAAATTGCAAAGAAAGTAAAAAGAGAAAGCGAGTAGGACTTTTCTTAAAAGTTCTTCGATAGGTAATAAATCATAGGACGCCTAGACTCTAGATTGCAAGAATTGAGCAGAAAAAGATTTTAGTAGCTTCATGTAAAAGCGATAGTAAGTGAATTACGAAGATCTGTTGGTTTTAATGGAGATATATTGCTGTTGTTTGTGATCACAGCAGGCAACGAATAGGGAACTTAATCCATACTGTCAAAGTTAGGCTTAAAAGGAAAGCGAAATATATGTACTTCAGGATTAATTTTATTAAAGCAATAAACCTAAATTAATGAAAAGTAATTTTCAGCTGAAAATTTCTCTTTAAATACTCATTTAGTAAACATGTAATGCTGGCTCTGGTGCACTGAATTGTACTTTAATTTGAAAATAAGCAGGATGATTTGATATTAAATGGCTGAGAGATTTATTCAATGATAAGAAAATTCCATTGAAAATTAGCTACGATTACTTAGTAGAAAGACTTTTAAAAGATATGAATTTCTTAGTAAATTAGCAATTAAACTTGAAATGTTTAAGCCGTTAATGTCTAAATTAAATGCGTTAGGATTACGGATGTGAAGTACGAAGTGGGAGTAATCACCAAAACATTTTGAATTGCTGATGAATCTTTTTTGTGAACTGAACCCGAGTTTGACTTGCAAGTTCTAAACTTTTGATATTATTAAAAATGTGATTTCTAAACATTTCTTTTTTTTCGTGAAAAATGACCAAAGTTTACTTAACTTTTAAATCATACGTTTTTCATTGTGAAGCATAAGCTATAATTGAAAAAAATCTTGAAACATAATTTTTAAAACTAGCTTTAAAATTAATGAATTGCTATTGATTATCAGGAAAAAAAGTAATTGGTTTCCTTTCACTGTGAGCTACAAGTCATAAAAAAAATTTTAATTTGCAGTTCTTAGATTCATTGATAAACTGAAATAATCATCTAAAAGATCTTGTTAACGAATGTTTGTCTTCATTTTGAAGCACGAAGTATGTCAAAATATAGTTCAATTTAGTTCTCACTTTCTTAAAAAATACAAATTAATGAAAACACTAGTAGGGGAAAACCGCCTATATTGAACCCCCTAAGAACAAGAGACCTGTGCCGCTAAATGTGAAGCAAAAGAAAAATAAAAAAATAGGGCATCTGAAGCCAAATTTAATTAGGAACCGCCATAGGTACTTACATTTTCTGTAAATATGACGATAATTTTTGAAAACATTATTTTTGACAAAGTTGCAAAAGTCCGATTTAGGAATATATGCGCCTATATTGAACCATGCGCTTCCTAAATTGGACCGTAAATGTAAATGATATAATAACTTGCATTTGAATCTCATAGTCAGTTTACAGGATTTGCAATAGTATTTCCTTTGCTTTGGGCTAACTTAACGCGGTGTTGATGAACCCAATGGTGGCATTTCATACACTAAATCATACTTTGCACTTCATCTCTATGGCAAATATTGGAATACCATTTGTATTTGTGCAGTTTTTTGCTCCTTCTTTTGTGACTTGATCTGTTCTGTGTCCTTTTTATGTTGCGATGTCTTTAGAACGTTTACCGAAGTAGATTTGCCTTTTCTGCCATTCACTTTTTATGCAAAGGTTAATGTGCGTGCCACCTTTACAAAACCATCAATAGAACCAACAATCATAACTTGATAAGAACTAGCCACTGATTACTCGGAACTTTTATTAATTTTATCCGTACCTTGTTCTTGTGCAAAAATCTTGTACAGCTGACACCGAACATGTAGCTTGTTTACTTTGGCGAGTAGTCTCATCTAGACTTTTAACTTCTAACTCGGATGCTGCAAAGTCGCTGTCATTGAATACAATTGTATTATTAGGTCAAACTCCCGTTCTTGAGAATCCACTCACAGAATATTGGCCACGCTTGCAGTTTGTCCATGAGAGTCACCTAACAGTTCTCTTATTTTATATTGGGAAATGTACTTCATTGGATATTCTCTTATCCACGCATCACATGCTCGATTGAAATATGTCGACAGAGACTTGAAAAAAGCCACGTCTAAGGGCTGTAAACGATGCTTAGTGTGTGCTGGAAGAGGAAGCATTACTACACCGTTATCTTTAGCCAAGTTCATAGCACAGCCCCATATCATCGTTCCTACAAGCAGCTAAGGCTCTTTTCATCACTTTTTCTTCCTAAGAACCACGTTTCCTCTTTTAGACATCTTCTAAAACCAATAATGATAGAAATAACGTAGCTTGTAATTAATAAATAAATAAGGTAAAAAATATCGTTAGTGAGCTTCATTCAAATTACAAAGTAAATAAATTTTATCTAAAAAAAAACTGAAATTGAAGCTTTTGGGACAAAAGAAAAAAAGAAAAATCTATTTTATGAGGTTGAAGCCTCTAAGCAAGTTACTTAATAAAAACCAGCTTGAATGCATTAATAAGCCTTAATTTATATTTTAAGCAATTCTAAATGCGCATTTAAATGTAACTAATAAATTATTTTCTGTAAAAATAAATAAGAGTTTGTTTAAATTTCACATTCTTAAAATAGACTACCGGTCCTTGTAATTAATACGATAAGCAATCAACAAGTAACGTTAACAAGCACGAATTTCAGTCAAATTAAAAAACTATACTTAACAAAACTGAAGGGCCCCTGGAGACCTATGTTGTATAAGCGTTAATAGAGGAACCTGCGATCAATAGATTAAGTCAAAGGTCGGACTCTTGCCCTTATGGGGGCATCACTTTTACAGAAACCGCTTCCACCTTAATTCCTTTCTTGGTCTTATTTTTCTCCTCAGGTACCCGAGTAACAACAACAGCACTTGAAAACTATTTTTAAAAAAAGAAAGAAAAAGGTTATGACATCCCTTTCTTTCGAGTTGTTTCAAAACTCTGAACCGATTACCAGAAAATTAGACAACACGTGTTTATGTATTATTTATATATTATACATCTTAAAATGTAAAAAGCCATGATTTTATAGCAGTTTCTCATCCTTCTTACGATACTTTAAGAATCGCGCTCTAGTGTGGCTACCAAGCTCAGACATTGCCTTTATAATTCAAAAATTCGAAAGCTTCTGTTTGAAATTTCATGGAGCAAAGGAAAATTAATTAAGATTGTCAGTGATGTAGTTCCACTTCACAAAACTGCTTTCCCTTCGTTGACTTCACCTATAATAATCGAATCAATAAAGAGAGCGTTCATAAAGGAACACTGTCAGTGTCTTTTGATTGCATCCCATACATAAAGGAATTTCATTTCGGATTACCTTTATGCCTATGTTGATTTTATTCTAATATATTTCTGAATAACTCGTGCACGAGCAAGGTCCAAAATTTATTTGAATCTTTAAATTACATAATGAATCAGAAAGTTTTGTCAAACAGTATTTGTATTAGGACCATAGTTTTAGATATTAATTCTTGCAGAAACAAATATGTCAACTCTTTCTTTAATTATCATTATTAAGTAAACTCTGTTAAGAATTTTAAGGAACGTGTTGAGTTCTGTTTAGGTTTGAGCATTTCTGAACGTATTATTTTGAGCATTAGTTCATTTTTCTATGAACACATGTAAAGCTGCTCCATTGCACCACTGCCATGATAATTTTATTTTGAAGGAAATAACAAATGTAATTTTTATGAACGGATGTATTAGGATGTTTTATTTTTCCCGTTTTGAAGTTTTATTTTTTGCAACTAGTAATAAATAAAGGGCAGATAATTTTACATTTGAATATTTGATAATAATTAATATTTTTATATAACGAATTCAATGAGCTTTCAGAAGTACAGTTAAATGTAATGTTATTCAGAGGCAGAAAATGAAGAATGGAGATGTGAAAGTGAAGTTGAAAATGTGCTGTGTGTACCCATTGTTCGAGGTTATCTTCAAATAATCAGGGAGTAAACAATAAGTTGGGCTTCAAAAATGCTTCAAATAGGCTAGTATAGATTTTTTCGTATAGAAAAAGCTTGAAGTACTAATAGTTTATAAATGAAATGCAAACATATGTTTTTAATGTTGTTTTTGTAATACACGATAATAGCAGGCATCCTGTTTATACAAACCTTTTCCGGATTTTTTTCAAAATTCAAATTCATTACCAAAATTTTTGTTATAAGCTTTTGAACTGATATGATCTTCATCCTAGAATCCTGAATTTTATTACTCGCTTAATTTTATTATTGTTTCTTAACCATGTCAGTTGTAGGTGAAGGAAACAAGAGGTACCCCAGTTTCGGTGCTTTTGCCATGTTTTCCGTTTTTAAGATAAATGTTGAAAAATGCTAATTACTGTCGTAAGGGTATATAAATAACCAAACATACATATATAAGTGAAGTGAGTTTCTTGTGAGAGTTGAGTAAACTGATTTGAAACGCAGCTATTGTTATATTGAGGGGTAATATTGTCACCAAAGGAATGTGGGATCTTCAAGCCGTGGCACAGTTCCAAAGTCAACTTTTGACTTCAACGTCATGAGACGCATCTTAAGAAAGCCTTTCATTTCATTAAAGTGTGGCTTAACGTTTCTTAAAATTCAGAAATTTAAAAATCTAAACACGTACTTTAATCTAGCTTAAAAATTTGAACTCTAGAGGACTTGTGAACAAATTAAAGTTTTCTATTTCTCATAAAAATGACTAATGTAACAACTGTACGTCTAGTTGCTTGACAAATCCTTTTCATGTACAATGCGCCAATGAAGTGTAATTTTTGTGTTCTCCTATGATCTTTTAGTGAACACACTTCCTCTTCTGTAATATTGGTAAAACTTCTTGGTGCAAATCACAGCATGAATTATTCATGCTGCTCACGTCTGGCCACGTATTTTTGTTGATCAACACATTCATTACTCAAAATGGAAAACGTAACTTCAAACGAAGCAATCAAACTTGGAGAGCTATACGCATTTTAATGATTAATTTGCAGCATAAAATTTTTGAACCAAGATTTGATTAAAATTGTAGAGACATTCTGCAAATATGCCTTCTACTTAACAAGAGCCTTGAATAGAAACACACCTGTAATCTGTGCCAAAACTCCTTAAACCAAATACTACGTTCCATTTAGTCCAAAGAGAAATCAGAGGTTCCTGCAGTTTGTTTATTTAACATTCGATTCGGGATGCTTCAGTGGATAATTAGTTGGAGACGAGAGTGGGGAATTATGTATTAATGAAAGCGGAGGAATATACCGTACAATCACTAAATCAAAGGGTAAGATACGCAGTAATGTTTGGTAAACGCATATATTAAGTTATTTTATTGCCAGACAGTTCTTTCTTACTGAAAATATGTAAATTAAGCCAAGCACTGCTGTGATTAAAATAAATATACTATCAATGCGAGCTTTTTTTATAGATAAACAAATAAATGTTATTCCTCAGTAGGAGGTTCGTGTAGTGGGAAGAATCCCATTCGTGAATCATTATTTGGTCAGAAATCAAAACCTTGAATTTTCATAAGTTGGTGGTATTAAGTTGGTGTAAAGTTAGTGGGAGTCATGGATGGCTGAGAAAAGTACTCTGAATTTAAAAAAAATTGATTTTTGTATTTGTATTGCAAAGTTGAATCTGGTTAAAAGTTATGTCAAGCATAGTTTTGAAATGAGATATAGAGATTGAAAGTATCAAGAGAAAAAAAGAAAAAAAAGAAAGATACTTAATACATTTTTGTAATATATATTTTTTGCATTGCTTGTAATACTGAAATACTCTGAAATTGTTAAGATACCTCAAAACTTATTAAATTAAAGAAACGAAAGGGAAAGGTAAAGATAGAGGAATAAAAAGAGAAAGGGACAATTTGTTTAAGTCAAAAGTGACATTGTTCTTCCTTGGTATAAAGTCATGAATGTTGATAAAAATGCAAAAATTAACGATATATTTCACTAGTAAGCATCTTTTTATTTAAGAAATTAAAAAAATATATCCTAGGAAGTTTTCGGTAATCTTAACTTATTAACTAACCTTTTTTAAGTGAATTTGAAGACTAATCTTCGTTTTTTTATTTATTTCCGGACATTTTCTTAATACTTTTGGAATTTATTTCTGACTGGGGTAAGGGAAAGAAGGGTACATGTGAGCACAGGGCACATGTAAGCATGGTATGTTTTGTTAGGATAATGTCAAGAAAACAATCTTGAAAAATTCTCAAGTAATGGCTGTACCAGTACTACTTCTTGGCCAAACTTTTAGAGCAAGGAGCCGGTTCGTGTTCCTGCGGTGACAGCTTCTTTGTTTTAGCCGATGTTGATGTAATTTTAGCACCGTCTCCTTCCCGTAAAAACATATTTTAATCTAATTAATTAGTGAAACATAATAATTGCAAACCATTACATGAACATTCAAGTAAATTTATGACCATGGTTATTTTTTTTTATTTTTGCAAATAAGTTCTGAAATAGATGATTAGGCACTTGTAAACACAATATCTAGAAGCACACGTGAACAGTTCCCATATCCTCTCCGTAATATTAATATTAGTGTAGGGTTTTAAAAGTGTAAAAAAAAGAGTAAGTCTTTAAAACTATTGTTTTTTCCGCAATCAGTTTGTTAATTTATTGCAAATTTTTATTATTGTTATTAAATATTTATTTATTTATTTATTTTAATAATTATTTTATGTTTTAAAATTTATTTGTAACTTACTAGTTGTTCAAGAGATTAGTGTTGTATAATACTTAAATTAAAAAAAAAGACAAAATATTTTCATTTGATTAAAAATTGAAGTTTAAAATAATTTCAAAATTCGTTATCATATTCTTTATGAAACTTAAATGCGATAAATAGCTATCATTTTTACGCAATAAAATATTATTTGTATTGTAAAGACTTATAAGTTTTTTTGCTTGTCTATCCATTGATCAGAACATACTGCGAAACTTGAAAATTTCACAGTGATCAGAGTATATATATTTCGGAAAAAATGTCTTCGTAACGACAAACTTTCTGTACAATAATCTCACTCAATATAGGTTGCAAACACTTTCTCCGTAATTGATATTTACGTAAACCTTTTATATTGAATAGTTTTTCATTGGAATTTGATGTTTATCCTGCTTTTTTCAATCGTGTTCATATGTACCCCAGGCTTGTTCACACGTGCCCTCCCTACAGGGACACATGTGAACAATTGAAAACATTTTTTAAAAATCATAAAGTAAAATAATAATTTCTTAAAAAATTCAAAAAACAAACAAACAAACAAACATGGCACAAAGAAAAGACTATTCAATCATGGATACATATTTACTTCGAGAAATTGATAATATTTTTTGAAAAATAAAGAAAGGAAAAAAAAATTGTTCACATGTGCACCCCTTTTCCTTATCTGACAAAAATCCTTCATTTGGTACATTATCTAACATCTTTGTCTTTTCTAGGTCCTAATTTTATTTATTTTTGTTTAAAACGAAATGCGTTTCTGTTACAATCAAGTAAAGACTAGATAATAAATCAAAAATGAATACAAGATGGGATGAATAACTCAAAAAGTTTCCTAAAAAATTATAAAAGCAAATTTCAGATGTGTTTAGTTTGATCAGAATATTACACAAACAGGAAGTTTTTGTTTAATTATATTCCAAGTGAGATTGATTGCAAATTAAGAAAAATCTTTCACTTAAATAAAAAAACATTTTAAAATTTAAACTATCTAAATGATGAACGAAATGGTGGGTCATACGACGGTCAAACCTCCCTATTTCGCGCATGTTTTTTTAAAAAATAGTATGCATATAGTACTAGACACATTATGGTGCTTAATAGTTTCGATAGCAAATGTATTTGTTGTTAACGTTTAAAGTAGTAGGTATGTTTTGTGGGGAAAAATAAATAAACCATCAGAGTATAAATTTTTAAAGAAACTGCTTCAACAAAGTATCAAAATAATAAAATTTGCTTTTTATAAAATCTTCTATCCTTTTAAATTTTTCATACTTCTAATTTTCTCAAATAAAAGTATGAAACTTTTTCCATTTGGAACAAATCTGGGAATTTTTTGTGCAACAAATTGGAACTAAAACTCCTTACTATTTTTAGAAAGAATTCCTAACAAAACAAAGAATCATTTTCGTAAAGTTGTTGAGGGAGCATTAACTCCCAAGATCATTTTTAATTATCCACTTGAAAAGGCAAAAAAGTTTTGTTCGATGTACCAGAAGATCTTGTATGATTGAATGAATATCATATCCAGTTTATTCGTAAGAATAAACGAGAAAATAATTTGAAGCAATTAAGATTCTTCAAATTAAAAAAAAAATCAATCTACATTTTTTGAACTGAATAAATGTCGTTAAAGTGGCAACAATGTAACGATTTTTTTAATTATTTTGGTTGATAAGAAGAAATTTGAAGCTTCATGAATCGATATTTCTCAACAGAATCTAACTTCTTCAATTATTGCTTCTTTTTACGCTAGAAAAATTAAAGCATAAGCGTATTTTGGAAGAATTTTAATTTTTTTTTGAGCTAACTTTGCTGACATTAAAGTGAAAAAAGTTAGAACAAAGTTCAATGTAGTCTCAGCTTGTAGTTTAAATAATGAACAAATAGAAGATTCTGCCAAAAAATTCCAATTCACTACGAAGTGAAAATGTAATAAAATGTCCTTATTTAAAAGGAGAAATTATCCACCGGTAAAAGAGGTTGGATAATGTTCTACATAATAAAAAGTCATTACTGAAATTTATTTACTTTCCATTTTAAAAGTACACATTTTAATCAATCTGAATAGTGAAAATGGTTTTCTAGATAAATTTTTTACATGTTGTAGAAAATAGAATGTTTCACAGAATGTCAGGAGCCAGGTAAAGCATTTAGGCATCGCACATGATTAATTATTTTTCAAAGTTTATCACTTTTAGAGAAAAAATTGGTGTGACATAACTAGTAGACGTATAATTTGGCAAAGAAAAACTTTACTTTGAAAATTGAATAATTTAAAAGCAAGAAATCACTTTCAAGACAAAGATTTACTGAAAAATGTTGACAGAATTTAAATTATCGCAGTATACAAAAAATTAATACGTTTTATAAGGATACATTTTATTTATATCAAGCTTTCAATCTTTTTAACCCGCGAAATCCATTGCACAAATAATTTTGATTACTTTTCAAGATTGATTTCGTATTTGACAATGCAACTAATAATTTCTCGCTTATTGTCATGTTTTTATTGATTAACAAATATAGAGTGTAGAACTCATCCCGGTATATTATAGTAAACTTCTTGTTAATTTTATCCATTAATGCTATAGTTCAAGAGAAAACGATTTATAAAAACACTAACATTTCCTCAAACATAAGGGTAGAATAGAAATAAAATATTGGCACAGATGGTATTTTTTCTCAAGCATTATCATAAGAAGGAAACGGGTATGTCTTTTATGAGAACTAGTCCATTTTTTCTTCTGAATACAAAGGTTTATGAGGCAGGCAAGTTCTTTTCCAACCATCTAAAACCATTTCTTTGTCCTATGTAACTCTATGACATAAAAATAATTTTATTGAAAAAGAGTGGAACTTCATTCAAGGGAATTTCGTTGAAATCTTGTCTTTAAAACAAACAGAAAAATCGTTATTTATGAGAAAACTAAAGGAAAAGGATTGCAGAAAAGAGTGAATTTGTCTGTTTTGTAATGAATACTTACATATAATTCCTTTTCGAGTTAGTGCATTGTGGCTTCTAATCAATGTTCTTTATCGGGAGGTGCGTAAATTTTTATGGGAGTGCAGCAAAAAGATGTTATAACAATATATATTGTTATTATTATTATTATAACTATTTTTTCTTTTGTAAATTGATCTTTTCTAAATATTATTCATTTAAAAACTGTTTTGTATATTTCATGAGCTTTGTTTCATAAATATTACAAAGACACAGGCAAAGTGTCAATATACTATGTAGTTAACATTTGCGTGTATATGCGCTGTATTTAAATAGCATAAAATGAAAGAGAAGGGCAGTCCTTATTTTCTTTTTAGAGATGTTGTATTCTAAGTTGTACCGAAGCGTTTTAAATGATTTTTTGAAGTTTTGAAATTTGTTATAAGGTAATAAGAAGCCGATATGACTTAAATAAGGAGGAAACGTCAAATTTTGTTTTCATGTTGAATCGTGATTAATGTTTAGCTTTGTAAACTCTTGAAAATAATATCAAAAAATAAGTTAATTAATAATTAAAAATCTTGCTAACTTTATGTCAGTCGTTTAACTTCTAAATATAAAATTTATACAATCCCTTGCTCTTAAATTTAATCTTTCTCTTACACTTGTAAAAGTTAAAATTTGAAGCAAATATATTTCTCCATTTTGCAATGAATTTGCAAAAAAAAAAAAAAAATTGAATTTTGTCATCTTGAATTCAAATTATGTTTTTCGCGATCACGAGTGTGTGTGTGTGTGTGTGTATGTAGGCGTGTGTGTTCTTGTGTGTGTGGAGGGTATGTGTGTAGGGGGTATATGTATGTGTGTGCAGGCATGTGTGTTTGTGTCTGTGTGCAGGCATGAGTGTTGGTAGTTGTGTGTATGAGTGTTTGTGTGCGTGGGGACGGAGTATGTGTATGTGTGTGCAGGCATATGTGTTTGTGTCTGTGTGCAGGCATGAATGTGTGGATAGTTGTGTGTATGTGTTAGTGTGTGTGTATGTGTAGGTGTCTGTATGTATGCGTGTGTATGCGTTTGTGTGTGTGTATATGTTTGTGTATGTGTGTGTATGTGTTTGTGTGTGTATGCATGTGTGTATGTGTGAGTAGCTGTGTGTGTGTATGTGTGAGTAGCTGTGTGTGTGTGTAGTTGTGCGTGTGTGTAGTTGTGTATGTATGCGCGTGTGTGTAGGATATGGATGCAACCTGGAGACGGTTTTCGCTATAGAAGCAGCATCGTGAGGAGCCGGTCGACGGTGATGCTGCAGAGGGTGCTGGCGGGAAAATAAAATGATAGCACATCAAAACAGTCAAATGAAAGCAATAAGCAATCGTGATTGCTCAAAAAAAGATGGAAAAAAACCATCATCGAATCTAAAAAAATATGTACACCTTTGTTAAAAAAAAAAAACTTTGTGTTTTGTGTTAAGTTTTGATTTTTGCATAAATCGTTTACTTCTGTTGTGATAATTTTGTTATTTTTTTTTATTTTTTAAAATAAAATAATAAGTTAAATTTGATTTGAGTGAGATAATTCCTTTGTAGCTGTTGTTAGTTTTACAAGTTCAGTGCTAGTTTTAATTGTATATTTTTAGTTTCTTTTTAGAGAGGAATCACTCGTAAAAGAAACTAAAAAATGTATACTTCAGCAACGAATAATTGATAGAATTTTCAACTTGATTTGATAGAACTCAACCTTTTACGAAATGCGTAACCTAAATATTTCCGAGATCTTTGGAACGTTGCCGCAATATTTTCCTTTTTATTTTCAATGAAAAGAATTTTTCAGTCAATTCGCTCAGTCCCTTATCTTGCTGCATTTTCTAGAACGTTATATATATTTTTAAAAGTACTTTCTAGAAATGTGCTTTTTTCTTGAGAAATAGATCTCCAACAATCGGAAGGTCCTTTTTTTCACCCTTCGTACTTGATTAACTGCTCAACATTTTTTTCAACACTCTTTCTTTTCTAAGAACGCATCTAAGGCGAGCCCAATACATAGAAATTTTCTCGGAATATTTTTCCTACCCGTGTTAGACGCAGCTGCAAAAGCATTTCGTTTTTATAACAGTATTCATATGTTTAGTAATCAAACATCTGATGTCAGCAATTCAATCCTTGGAAGTTTTTCTGGCCTACGATGAAATTTTATCCTTTAGAAATTCTTAACCAACTTTTTTGTTGAAAGCTTATATGCAAATAATTAAAAAAAAAATCTGGCTATAATCTCATTGCTTATTTTAAGTTTTTTTATTTGACGTTATTACTTTTTGTTGGAGTAATACTTCTTGCTCAGATATCTGTCGCCCTCAATTGTAAATTTTTTACTGATTGGAAATTAATTTAAGTATTCTTATTAAATACTATTTCCTTTTGGAAAAAGCTTCCACATAACTTATTTTTTACCCTTCTAAAATGGAATGCATCAGCTTTAGTTCATAAGTTTCACCAAGATTTCAAACTGGCAATCTCTGAGATCTCTTTTTTTTTCTAAGTCTAATACAAAGTTGAATAGCTATTTTTGAATGGAAGCATTGATGTTTTCGTAAAACTATTAAACTTTTCCTTTAATCTGAAACTGAGTTCTGATCACATTGTATATATATATCATAGTCTTGTCTAAAAATAAAAAAATAAACAATAATTTGGAATACCACGCAACAGATCACTTCTTTGCCCGCTACAAATAATATTTTATGATGGGTAGAAATAATGTATAGCACATCATCATGACTGAAAAACTTAAATTGCTAAAAAGAGGGTCATTTAAGAGACAAGTATTTGTAAATTTATGAAGAGTTTTTTTCAAACTCTTCTGATTCAAATAGAAATTCATTTGTTGCCTGTGAAGTTTTTGCAACAAAGTTGCAAAGAAACCGCTAACCGTTGTTAAGTCTTTTTTTTTTGCGAGGAAAAGGGATTTATGTCCAAATTAAGTATTTTCATAACCTGGAGTTAAATGTTAAATTTTCCTCTCTAGATGACCGATACACACTTTATATTTCTTGGAGAACACATATATATATTTTCAAGTACACGAAGAAAAAACTGTGCATAGACAAAAAATATTTATATCTGGGCTCTTTATATCATTTGAATGCTTCTTTTTTCTCATAAATACTCATGATAGAAAATTAACGTTGAACTCATGTAGTGGAAATTCAAAATTAAGAGTTAATCCATTTACCTCTTGGAAAAATAGTGCTAATTTTTTTTGCAAAGATCTTTTTCCTTCTGACTTTTTTGCGTTAAACACAAAAGAAGCAATGTATCGAGATGGCGAATTTAAACTTATTTAACACATGTTTCCCATCAGGTTCATAAATGAGAAATATCTGAAGAAACAAACAAATGAATGTTTGGTTGAATGACAGGAATTGGAAAAACACGTGCTTTTAATCTTTATTATAAAGCTAAAGTTTCCATACGAAGGCCAGAAATTATGTCTGTTACTCATATTTAGCGTATCCAAATTGTGTACCTCTTAAAATTTTCATCAGTCTGCAATCAAAACATAAAATAATTAAAAAAAAAAAAAAAACTAGTTTAAAAGACTTTGAAGTGTCAGAATTAGAGAATTCTTGAACTATCTAGTGACAATGTCTTCATTACTGTTTAGAGTCAAATTTATCGCTGAAATTAAACTTATCAGGTATCAAAGCACACATTTTTTGAGTATTTTTTATTGTGAAACTTTGAGAAGTTAAGAGACTTTTTTGAGGAAACCGGGGCTGGAAAAAATGAGTTTTAATATAACCCATCCATTTAGAGTGTTTATACGTTGTAGATGAATTTTCATCGGATTTTTCCTTGTAATTTAAAAGAGTTTTTGGAGAATCCCATAAAGTATAATGCAGCTGTAAACTTTTCTGGAGACAGTATACGTTTTTTTTTTTAAAATAATCTAGTTGACTTTTTGTAAATGCCTGATCAAAAACGCCGTTAGAAGTTTTTTTTTTAAGTTTACTTTTTCATATAATTTATGATAACTGTGTAAGATGATATTTTTTCGAAAGCGTATAGGTTGTAGAATGGTTTTAGTTGCATAGTTTGTAGTCCTTATATTTTTTCAAAAAGAATGTTTCTTTAGCAAATGCATTTTATCATTTTCCAAGAACATTACTTTTTTAAAGCCCAATTGACAGAGTCATTTCCGTTTTCCTACAAAATCCTTGCAAATTTGTTTTTCAAGTGTTATTGGAAGAACCTTGACCTTGAGCATCAGAATTATCACAAATGAACTAAATGTAGTGACAGTGTTACAAGCTTTTGCTGTTCCAATTAGTTGTGATTTTCAAAAAAAAAAAAAAAAAAAAGAAAAAGAAAAACAGAAGTAGGAGAGAGAGATTGATTGATTGATTAATTTCCTCACTTTTTTTGCATTTTTTTCTTACATTATTTTTCTTTCTTTCTTTCTTTTTATAATTTTCTTGAATCCTTAAGAATTGGTACATTTAAAGAAGCAAACTATCTGAAAAACAATCGATTCCTTGATGATACATACCAAATTGTTTCCTAAAATCAATCTTGATATCTTCCTTACTGTAGATTCGGGTTAAATGTGCTTAAAATATTTTTTCTCTTTTCTAGACAACCACGTAGCTTATAATCCACAGTCGCAAAATTTTAGTTTTTCTTACATTTTGTGTAGTTTATTTAAATACGTCATGGTAATTTTTGTAATTGGTTTAATTAAAGGAGAAAAATCACCCAATCTTATTCTGAATGAATCTGGAAAAGAGGGATATGTTCATCTAAAGGCTTTAAACGACAAATCCTCTTACTTTTGTGGGTTTTTTCTTGTATATTTTGTTACTTCTCTTATTCTTATATTGGAGCTTCTTGTAGTTAATGCATTCTGAGCCCGATAACAGGGGCCGAAAATTCGGGTCATTGGAAGTATTTTCAAACCGCGATAAGAAAACTTCTATGGCGGTATGAACGTCTAGATATCTAAATCGTAATATAGATCACTGCACGCAGAATTTTCGACCTTTATCTTACCAGGTGGAGATCGGAATAGCCCAAATTTTTATTTGTCAACTGAAAATTGCAATGTAAACGGTTTCAATCGGAATCAATTACTTCCAGAATGAAAACGTGTCGGAAATCATTGAATACTCTTATGATACACTAAATTGATTTTGAAAAGAAAACTTGAAGTCACCTTTACTTCAATGATCCAAACATATTTTGGGTGAATCTGGTGAGAAAGGATTTTATTCAGGCTTCGAGCCAAGGTTCACTCTTAAGCTTCATAGAATACGACGAAAGGGAATTCCTTCCATACTTCGATTGTTCGTGAATTTTGGCACAGAATGTACGATGCAAATCAAAAACTCTTTGCGCCTATTTTTTTTTTTAGCCAAAATACGTCTGTAAATATAAAACGAAGATATACATTCTCAGCAGTGAACGTTCCTTGAACCGTACTAGCCGTGTCTGCCTTTTGCTCCGATGAGCGGCGTTGCTATCAAATGTTTAAAATGGCGTTTGTTCTTCAGACGTCCACAGCGTAGGAGCAGCAAAGTGTTATTCATTTTCTATGGAGCAAGGGACAAACGCACTTAGAAATTCATAGGGAAACGCAACCCATGTGCGGGGAAAAGTAACCCTCTTTGAGAAGTGTTGAATGTTAGTGTCGTGAGTTTCAAAAAGGTCTTGAAGACTTGCATGTCATTTCACTGGGAGACTCTGGAACTTCCACCTTACAGTCCCGACCTTGCCCCTAGTAATTTTCACGTTTTCGGCCCACTGAAGAAGTTTCTGGCAGGACAGAGATTTATATGTGACGAAGAAGCCAAGAGCACGGTCCGACGTTGGTTCCACAGGCAGTCGGAAGAGTTCTACAACAGGGGGATCTATAATTTAGTGCTGCGATGGGACAAATATCTAAACCGGGGTGGTGACTATGTGGAGAAATAATGTAAGGTACGTAGTACTTTACGTACATTAGTAAATGCCTGTATGTACCTGTTTTTAGCAAATAAAAAACAGGCGCAAAGACTTCTGATTTGCCTTTGTATGTTCATGCTAAGATGAGCTTAAAGAAAATACTAATATGCTTAGCAAAATTATTACTAAAGTTTAAGATAAAAATGTTTAAAATATTTTTAGAGTAATAATTAAAAAAAATACAAAGTTGTTTATACGAAAACATAATTTCATTCCCTCTCCGGTTTGACTTTCGTTTCCTTTTTTTTTCCCATCTTCTGCTTCAAGCAAAAAGTATGCTTGCGATGTGATTTCGTTCCATGCATTACCTAGAGTGAATAGCGGTCTCGCAGAATATTGCCACGTCTGTAAATATTTGTTTCTTTGCCACGAAATCATATATTTATCAGAAGTTGACGCATTGAAAAACATTTTATTAAAAAAGTCATTGCTACGTATCCAAAATTTGTCTTTAAATATTAAATTTAGCATACGTTTTGATCAAGCGCGGATCCATGATCCACGGAACGGATCTTTTAAAGTGTCTGAAAATAACCTAAGACAGCATTTTACGGTCTTTAATTTCAAGAAATTACTGTAGAGAGTCTCAAAACGTCTATTTTGTGCATGAATATTTACACTTGTGTTCCTCCTTGATTTTAGTTCTCATATTTCAATAATGACCAACTCAAAAAAAAAAAAAAAAAAAAAAAAAAAAAAAAAAAAGACCACCTTTGTTCTAGAAACTGGAAAATAATAGCTATGTGGTCAGAAAACATTAACTTAGCTGGATCCGGCCTTTATCATTAGATACTGGAAAATAATAGCTATGTGCTCAAAAAACATTAACCTAGCAGGATCCGGCCTTTAGCTAGACACTGGAAAATAATAGCTATGTGGTCAGAAAACTTTAACTTAGCTGGATCCGCCCTTTCTTTTTAGATACTGGAAAATAATAGCTATGTGTTCAGAAAAAAATAACCTAGTTCGATCTGCCCTTGATCTAGAAACTGGAAAATAATAAATATGTACTCAGAAAAAAAGTAGCTTAGCTAGATCCGTTCGTGATATAGACACTGGAAAATAACTGTAACTGAGATCAGAGGGGGGGGGGAATTATTAACCACGATAGATTTTTCCCTCCCAATATTTATCATATCACTGAATGAAATTCCAGTAAAGCATTGTTCAGATTCCTTATTATATGTCTACTACCTCTCTAAATAGTTTTGTTTAGCGCTGCACTTCAACAATTGCTTCACAGGCACAATCCTAATCAAAGCTTTTAAAACGACCCTCGCTTAAGCAAAGGCGTCTTGTTCCTATGCTGACACTGAAGGATGGACGTCCGATCTCATTGGGTATTCCATTCAGCCGGAAATTGGCAAGTAATCAATTACCCCAAGTTTGTCACAGGAGGAACAGTAGAAAATTAGTTGGATATTGCACGGACGTTGTTGAATTCCTTAACTAAGTGGATAGCATACAAATGTTCAGATAGCGTCATTGGTATTACAGTAATTGAAATAGTTAAAATACAAATATACAAGCTCTCTGGCTAATCCAAATCTTGTTAATCCTGGTAGGTCAAAAAGACAGATGGCGCTGCATTATAGCAGTTATCCGTTAAATACATTGCCTCGCAATGATTGTTTAGATGGAGCAATCTCAAATTAAGCAGCGTAAAATAAATATTTTCTGACATTGGGATCATTTTGAAAAAGTTTTTGTTGTGTATTATGTATAAATAACTATACTTTAATTCATAAAAAATCTTTTCGTTCACCGACATAGCTAAATTATTATTATTATTATTATTATTATTTTTTTGCATTTATTTGAAAAATGAATTCCTTGCTAAGCGCATTATCTATGCACTAACTTACATCAATTAACTTAAAAATTGCTATTTTTTTTAAAAGTGTACTTCACAAAAATGACAGCGCTGAATTTACATTATTTTTTAAATTATGATTAATCAAACGGCAATACTAACTCTATAATGAAAATGATAATATGTGGCATTTTCAGCACGTTTTAAAAATTAACTTTTTTATTTGATCAATCATGATACATAATATTTCTCACTATCATTTAAACTGTTTCGTATAAAAGAAGCATTACGAGCTGCAACACCGATTAAGGATCATTCCGAAAAATATCTTTATTTTTAATCTTGAATTTTTATGGTAAAATATTGTTTACACTAAGATTGTTTTTAAAAAGCACTTTGTCACAAACTGAAATAATACATAGGTTAAAAACCTGATAACCATGTGTTTAAAACAGCATTATTTTGACCAAAGTTCCTATCTGATTGAAAATTGGCTTTTTTACCACATGAATGAGAGCTAATGATCTAACTTGATTTACCCGTTAGAACTGGCAAGCTAAACAGCACGCGATAGGTCGTACGGGGTGCCAGAATGACCCCATTCATTAATATTTGCTTAATGCAATCTACACATGAAAGTTTTAACAAAAGTTCATTATCAAATTTTGTAAAATAGATATTTTTACACATAAAAAACAATTTAAGAGAAGTTAAATGGTTTACTACAACACGTTTTCAAGAAATACAAATATATTTCAAAAAAGAAACAAAGTAAAGGAAAACACTTAAGAGACATTTAATATATAGGGTAGGGCGGGGCTAATTGAGCAATTTTTCCCTTGAGCGGATGTAGCTACTCAACGGCAAGTCTCAATTGATTGTTATGCAATCTGATGGATTAGTAATGCATCCCTTTTCAAAAGTGTCCATAGTAACTTGATGCTAATAGCACACGTTTAAGAGCTACAGCTATCGGAATGCAAAAAGTCAAATTTGCTCAACGTACCCCATAGATGGGGTAAGTTGAGCAAGGGTATGGGGCAAATTGAGCACTTATAATGTCTAGACAAACCATAGGATAAATGATAACTAGATATGAAATAAAATTTCTGTTTGACAATCACCTCTTTATTTATAATCTTTCAATGACAAATTAACAAAACTTAAAGTTTTTTTTTTTTTTGAATTAACTGAAATGGTTCTAGTTTTCGGATGGATAGTTTCGGATTTTGTTTTAAAAACTTTGTAAGCCAAACTTTTCCGGCCCTCTTATTTGGAGTCCAGGCGGATGGAATTTTAATGCTAAATTTAACAGCACACTCGTAGGCAGGCGACGAACGTCTTTTGAGGAATATCCATTATAGATTGATGCCATTTGCAGCAAGTATTTTTTTTATGGAATCATCTTGTTGAGAGGAAAAAACTTGCCCCGGTTTTACATAACCCATGGATGAATCACCGCCTTTTAACTAATTCAAAAATCTTGTCAAAGTCCTCCGTTTGATACCGAATTATTTTGCGGCGGCATTCACACTTTTCCTCTCATCATTGACAACCATTGCAGCATTATTCAAGTCGTCAGTAGTGTAAGAACATCGTGTAATTTTCCTTTTATAAGTCCGTATCCTAACAAAAGCAAAAAATATATTGCTACTTTTGTTTTAATTCACGGGGGTCAGTTGAGCAATACTTGCTCTACTAACAGCAAACCATAGTTTTGAAATAAAAGTGAGATTACGAAAAAATGGTACGAATTGTACCCAGAATCTCTATACATATCAAAAGTTAATTTATGAAAGAATAAAACTTGCCTGACAGAAAACAGATAACATTGGACTAATACAGACGAAAACTTGCGGCAAATGACCTTTTTACTTTTTTGTCACAAAATAAATAATGGGCCGTATACTTCACTCATTTGTCGAGCTGCAATTGAAGATCGCGCGATGAGCTCCCCTCCCATAACCCATTCTTTCCGCCATTTGATGCCTACACGTGTGGTGAATAGTTTTCGAGATATATCGATTGCTCAACTTGCCCCTATGCTCAACTAAACCCACCATACCCTATCATATTAAATTTCAAATGCATTTATCACACACAGGATTGGAATGAACCTTAAATGAAAATTGTTCACATTTAACTCAAGATATTTGGTTTTTTTCGGGTTTGGCCCCCGTTGTATTTGTCTTCTAATTGCTTGCAGGTTTCCTTCCAAAAAAAATGAATACAGATTTTCAACAAATGAAAAACACCAGTAACGTCAGGTGCTCTTGAAAGAAAACATTTAAAAATTTACCTACTGAATTTCGGGTTCAAATCTGTGGATATGTACCATCGAAAATAGAAGATTTTAAGTGACTGTGGTGACTCAGGGCCCCACGCGAGTTCTTCCGGATTAATTAAAATGTTTAACTTCATTAGCATACATTTAAACAAATGAGAACGTTTGACTTTAACTATGAGAACAAAGACTATATCGAAAATCTGATTTTGATTCCTTTTCTAAAAAGGGAAAGGTAAAATCGCACTCTTTATCCTTTATTAGAGATAAGATTCTGCACTTGTGGTCTGCGGATCGTCAATGATCCGTAGAAAAATTTAGTTTTATTTTCCGTCAAATACAATTGTAAGTGAAACATAAAGCTATTCTTACAATCAACTTGTATTCAACAGTTCTGTAATACTTAATACATTCTTCATGTAAAAAAAAAATGTCCTATGCCTTTTTTTCAAGTTTACACCTGCCCACTGGTCAAAAGAAGTTTGAAAATTTTTATGCTAGAACTTAGGGACGAAACATTTTATAAGCCAAAGGTGATGAATCTACGATTAAAACGGTAAAAGTTTGTTAAAAATATTAGGTTTCCGTTTTATTGAAAACTGACCTGTTTTGCATACCAACTAGAGGTGAACCTTATGTGATTCATTAAAACTGTAAAAGGTTTTCAAATAGAGTGTTTACTTTATTCTGTTACGGAAAATCATTAATTGTTGCTATTTTATAGAAGAGAAAAATATTGCGACGTTAGCTTTTAGCTATGGTCTTGAAACATTTCATAAGTTACAAAGTTGTAAAATAATTTTTCGTCCTCCCTGATTTGTAGAAAAGGAATAAAAGCAACATTCTTTTTGACATTTTCTGTCTGTGGATTAGTTAGAGAGAGTTAAAAAAATATACCACTAGAGCTTAAAGTAATACTTGGGTTAGGTTACAGAGTTAGTAACCTAGCATAGTTTTCAAAGTTAAAAGCTAATACGAATCTTTTTTTAAAAAAAGGATGTCTTGAAAAAAATCTCTTATATGTTTTATTTGCACTTTCTTTGTACTAAGCAAAAGCAAGAAAAGCAAAAAAAAAGTTCGGAAAAAATACAAAATGTTCGAAAGCTTTGGAGAAAATCGAAGAAAAAATAAATTAATTGGTAAGCTATACGAGAAAAAACTAAACAGATTGTCTGAGATAAGAAGTTCAGGCTATATCGATTGTTTTGGAGCTAGAAAAGTTGTTGATAACAGAAAATATAGAGGAAAGGAAAGTGATGAAAACCCGATAACCTGCTGAAGACATGTGTTCAGTTGATTACTATGAGGCCATTAATTAAAAGGGACAAAAGAGTTTTACTTTTTAAACAAGTGTTTTTAAGTTAAGATGTTTGATCATACAAAAAATATTAAAGTGTATTAAAAAAAAGCATGTTATAGTTTTAAAACTAGACTGAGACTCTTGAACAGGAAAATAATCTCTGTTTATTGATTATATTTTTTTCCGTTAAATGAACAAAAATTTTATCTTTCATGCATAAATTTTTTATTCATTAGTTGATAAAATGTTGCTAGACATTGTAAATGAAAAGTTACTGATTTCCAAGAAATCATCGTGAAAAACAAAATCAGTCTTAAATGCAATCATCTTTAAATCTTTGAAGAAAAAGTTAAATACATTAGTTTAATAGAGATTTGAACACTTGCTATGTTAAACTGTGAGCTTTTAAAAGTGCTCAGCTTATTAACTTTAAGTGGAAGCTCAGCCAGGACGTATGATACTTCTTGAAAAAACATATTTATCTTGTGCAACATCATGGAGATCCAAATTTAAAAAGTAACTTGTTTATTATAGCTATGATATATACAATGACATGTTAAAGGAAGTATTGAGAATACGCTCTTTACAATATTAAGTAGCTCATAATACTTTAACTGACTTCTGAAGCTAACATTCTAAGTCAAAGTATGAAACGTTAAACATACTGAGCTATGATATTCATGTCAAGAGCAATAAGCCGAAGCTATCGGCAAAAACGGACAGACTCAACTGAGCTGCCAAAAGAAACAACTAAGTCTGACGTGGGTTGAAATTGAAATTTAAATGCTACCGGCAATTTGCATATTCTGCTGAGGCGATCTTGTTGCAAGAAGGAAAGAACGAATGAGAAAAACTAATGCAAATTAAGGTTGCCAACACTTTTGGAAAATAATTTACCTCCTGTCGTAACATGCTAATTAAACACTTATAACTGTTATCTGTTAACTAATTTTAACTGTGTATGTTGAAAATTTTATAGTGATAGCGTAGGAGACGACTGACTGATAGAACAAGAAAACTGGTATATTCTTTTTAAAGAAAATTAAAAAACAAGTAATATAAAAACAAATTTCAAAGTCGATTCTTACCTAAAATGAATTGATTAAATGTGATTAAAGAATTAATATTTGAAAAAATTGTATTAACATCAAGTGTCACTAAAAATTGTAAAAATGTATTTGAACTTGAGTGGATGAACAAAAAGTATTTTATTATCGATTGAAAATTTGAACAAGATATATAAGTATTTACAGGGAGAGTGTGAACTAATAGTAGAAATCGCAAAAATACTTTTTTGCAATAAAATAAACATAACGCCTATTTTGAAGCTTGAAAACTGCTGAAGTCAAGACAGTGACTGCAATTCCAGTGCACAGCAGCTATGAAGCATAAGCTACTAAGTTGTTGCTGCTAATTGCGAGAATGAGAGATGTCAATATCGCACAAGGAGCATGGACACACAAGACTACATGCAGTAGAGGGCATCATGGACTAACAGCAGTAGAGATTTTTATTCAGAACAGAGGCAGAACAACCCCTGATCCAGTATCCCTAGAAGTCGAGATTTGTTACGGGGACATTGATGACTTAGTGACCACGACAGATTTTACTTGCACTCATCCCTATTAATATACAAGCAGGATTATTTGACCGACTGGCATCGAACCAGCGGCTCTCCTCTCGCAAGTTCAATGGTATTGCTGAAAGTCATCATTTGTTTTCTGCCTACGGACATAGTGGCTTCAAAAATCGGCTGAAAAAAAAGGTCTCAAATGAAGCTACCGTGCCTTAAAGGGATAAAAAGCAATTACTAAACCTTATTTGATGCATAGAATCCGATCGTTGTGATTTCCATTTTTATCACATTAAAACACAATCCTCTGTTTATGTTAAAAAATATTTTAAGCAACTGCATGCGTCGTAGCACTGAGAAGTCGTAGCCATGATGAGTTAGTTGACAGTACTTATACAGCCCTTCTGACGAAGAAAGGCAAGAGTTAAAGTATGGTTTTGACAATTTCCGAAAGTTAAAAAGGGAAAGGATTGAAATCAGTACCCAGTAGTGATTAATGATTATACACTTGTCGAATAAGCATGATAACTATATGTTTAAAACAGCATTAATTTGGAGAATCTGACCATTTGGTTGACAATTGGCCGTTTTCGCGGATATGTGAGAGAAAATGATCTAATTTGATTAATTGAAACACTTGATTTCATTTACATACATTTAATAAAATGAGAAAGTATATTTATTTTCTCGGAAAGTTAAACTTTTTCTTAATTTCATCTTTCCAAATAATATCTTCGAACCACTCTAATAAATTGTAATTTTTTAAAAATCTAAGCAACTTATATTATCATTTCTTATCCTTATTTAATTAAAACTAATGCATTTCTTACACATTTCATTACAATGTGGTTACATTGTAAGTCTGAAAAATGATCCTTAAATGTGGAGGAAAGGTTTCTAGAATTTTTTGAGGTATGCTCTTCTTGTTTCAATCAGCAACACAATTTGTCTAACTCAGTAAAAATTGTGATATTATGTAAAAAAATAATTATTTCATTGATATATTTTTTAAATCAAATATTTTTCATTTTTATGAGATTCTGAAAATCTACTGGTTTAAGGTATTATTCGAGAATTTTACCAATTAAACATGTGAAGATCACTTGTGAAAATTTAAGATGGAAAAGCTGATTTCTTTTTTTCCGTTTGTCAAGTGCCATTGAGTGGCTTACTCGTATCAATATTTTGCTCTTGTAGTTAGCAAAGAATGTGCTGCTAATGTGTACATGCTATAATAATATGTACATGCTTCTAAATTTAAGGAAGTAGGATAAATAACCATTTTTAAATCCAACTGTGAAAAAAAATCCACATAGTGTTCTAGGTACATTAAGAACAACCAGCATAGAATTAATACCGTTCGAGTAAGATTTCAAGAATTATCTTTAAAAATAGAAAGGAAAAATGTTGTGAAGGGTCTAACAGCGAAGTTAAAATAACCCCAATCGACATACCATTATTCGGCAGCAAGACGATATTATCATTTCAGAATAAGTTTCTATAAATACAAAAGAGGAGGTTAGAGTAAAATCACAAAACATGGTTTCTTTGATATTCTGCTTTAAAATAGAATATAAATAGTATCATGAAGTAGATTCAGTTTTTAGAAAAGATTCTGAAATCAGTCTATTCTACATTTCTATAGTTTTCAACTTTTAATTAATTTCCTTGTGTTTTTGCATTACTCAGTTACTCCAATACTTTTGGTTTTTTCGATAGATTTGAATTTAATTTTATTTTTAATATTTGAAAATTTCATCTAACAGAGAAAAGGAACTACAGCCTGTAAACGTATTTAGAGACATGTTCGCGTATTTACCCCCACCTCCCGGTGTTTTTGAGCATTTTTTAAAATCAAGATCATATGTTTCATTTCATAGTTTAGTATCATTATATTTTTGTTTAAAACTCGTTTTTGTGTCATTTTGATTCTACTCATTATTATTTAGGGCACTAAAGTATTATTGTATTTTTGATAGCGTGACATTGACTGAAAGCCTTAGTACCATCGCTAATCGACTTCCTTATAAAAATTCCAATTTTTGTGTGGACAGCCAAAAAAAAAAAAAGTTATTCTAAAAAAAGGGGGAGGGGGAGGATTTTATCGATCGAAAGGCTATGATAAGAGTAAATTAATGCTAAAGATATTGAAGAGGTTATAAAATTTGTACTCAGTAGGAATTTAGTGTTAGAAAAAATATCAAACGATGATGGATTAAACTAGAATATGCATTTTAATGGGGTGGGTTAAACAGTGCTCATAAAAATAGTTAGGTTTCTGTTGAAGAGAATCCATGTTTTAAGAAGGAAAAAAAAATACGCGGTAGCCAGACTTTCTTAATTTAATTCATATTGTTTCAGAAACCGAATAAATTATAATTGAGGTAGAACTATAAACCCAAACGCAATCCCGTATTTAAACTCAACTGAAAACATAGAACAATTTATGTTTTTTTTAAAGTAATAAATTTGCAATGATATATTGATATATAAGTTAAGAAGACAATTTTCTGAATGCATGGAAGCATGCGCCTGATATGATAAAATTCTTTTTAATTATGAAAGTAAAAATTAAAGTAAATCGCTCAAAACGTGTTAACGGTAAGGGAAAAAGCGTACAAGTTTTAATGAAAGATTGAACGAGAAGCTTTTCTGCAAGAATGGTTTTGCAAGAATGAAATTCTTGTAAAAGGTAGTTTATTTAAATGCCATTTATAAATTCAAAAAAAAAAAAAAAAAAAAAAAATCGTCATTATCGAGGTTCTCAGATAAATCAATATGTTTCGTAAAAAAATGAATGTAATATTACACATTATTTCTCAAAGTTGTTTTCTTGCGGGAACGCTTTAACTTCTTTAATACTTTATCAAACGTCATAAGTAAGGCATCATTTTAAAGATTTTTTCTCTGGTTTCGGTGAAAAAGACAGCACACATTTTGGTGCTGTCTGAAAAACTATATATTCTGTTTTTTTAAACTACGCATTGCTTCAATGCATAGTATCCCGAAATGGAGACTCATTGACTCAGGTGATTAAAGCATTTTTAAAGTAATGCAAAGGTCGTTAGTTGGAATCTCCCTCGTCCAAAAGTTAACTTATTTTCATCAACATAGCTCTAATCCAAAAACATGTAATCTGCACTCATTGTAGGATTCTGAGCTACAGCTCTGTTGTTGCTAAAATCAGGAAGCAAATTATTAATTTTAACATGGCAAGTCTCTGTTCAACTTAAAAAAAAAAATATTCATCAAAATAGAGGCATCGACTTCAATTTACTTTGTTGTTTTATTACGCATTGCTTTAGTGTTTAGCACCTTGAGATGAAACCCTATTAGTCAATTGGTAAGAACGTTCTGCTAACAATACAAAGGTCATGGGATCGATCCTCCCATGAACCAGAAAATTTAGTTTTCGAATGACAAATTTTCCATAGCTGAACTAAATCATTGGGGGTTTGACTCAATACCACAGTTGTGTTGTTGCATTTAAATAAAAAAAAAAAAAAATAAATAAAAAAAATAAAAAAAAAAAATAAAAAAATAAATAAATAAAAATCTACGATTCACAATGTATACTTTAACATATTATATTGCAACATCATATATATTATTTCTCAAAGGTATTTTTTGTGCGTACGCTATAACTTTCTTACTACTTTATTAAACTTCAAAAGTCATTTCAAAAAAATCATTTTAAATATTTTTCACCGCTAAAAGTTAAAAATAAAACACACACACACACAGAAGTCACATTTTTGCTGTTTTTCAAAAAATTATCTGAAAAATAGGGTTTTTGAATTCCTTATATCGAGCGCGAATGCTTCGCACCGGTCAGCTAGTGAGCTTAAATTTTAGTTTCCATTCTATTGCTGAAAAATTAAGCGTGGAAAAAAAATGAATTGTTTATTTCCGATTGAAAATTCCCTAAAAACGACTCGCATACTTTTTTGGATGGAATCTTTGCTTTATGTTTTATTCATTCATTTTATAACATTTCTGCTATTTTTAACTGTTCTAACATTGGTAATTACCTAGCATTTTGTAAAAAATTATTTTTAGATACTTATTTCTTCTTGAAATTGTCATTTTATCAATAAGTTAACTTACATGTTTGTTTTATTAAAATACTCGACTGTAGCCGCTTTTGCACTGGGCCCTTCAATCGAAAACAAATATATAAATTAGCATAGGTTGGGCGTTTTAACTCAGTGGCATATTTTCAATGAGCACATAACCCATCTTTGCCCCCGAGCCTTTAGTTTCTTTCGGCTCAGCGGTAAGCACTGGGCTACTATCATAAAGGTCCGTGGATCAAAACCCGCCACGGACTCATCGGTCAATCCCATCACGTCCACATCCGTACGCCCAAGATTGGTGACTCGGCAACAAAACAGATGGCGCCATGTACTGCAGCAATAGAACTTACATGTTATAGGCGCCTAACTGCAATAGATTCTGCATTGTTCACTACTCCGCTCAACCACTGGTACTTTATCATGCGCTCAACTGCTGATGCTAACATTGCACTCTGAAGTAGCAACACTCTCAGCAACACAGTTGCAGTGACTGGCGCAGCTGTGCAGCCAGGATGCCTGGCTTTAGCGCTCCATCTTATAGAAATATCGCTCTCTCGCTTCCCTGCTCTATCATTTAAGGGGGAGTAATGTGATATACGCTAAGAGAGCACGTAACCCAACTTGTCCCCGAGCCTTGAGGTTCTTTTGGCTTAGCGGTAAAGCATTGGGATACCATCACAAAGGTCCGAGAATGAAACCCGCCTCGGACACATCGCTCACTCCCATTACTTGCACATCCGTATGCCGCCCTAGAACAATTCATATTAAGCAGCTTATCATGACAGAAAATCCGTAACAATTTTCTTGGTTATATTTTTAAAAGATCCTGTAATAGATAACTATTTTCCTATTAATAGTACACATACAATCTATTTCATACGTTTTGATTTAAACCTTCAAATTTACCTCAATTTCCTTTAAAATTATATCTTTTTCTTACACTCTGTGAAAGAAAAACGAGGCATTTAATTAGTATACCGCATTTTGTTACGATACTGCAGTTTTAGTATCTAATTCCAATGAACACCAGTATAATTTCAGTTTCTCTACGAGTTGGAGGAAAAAGATAATTTTGCTCGCACTAAGCCCAAATGTTATTGTCGTCTAACCATTAAGAGCAGGAAATAAATGCTGGACGAATATGAGTTTTGCATACTCGTATTTTTATTGCTTGAAAACGCATTTGCCAAAAACCATTCAAATAAGACTTTAAATTAAAAAAGACCAAAAAATTCTCGTGTTGGTTTTTATCATCTCGTGGAAGTTAGAAATAAAGAAACGGTGAGGAAGACGGAATTTATTAAACTAGATATTGCTTCTAAGAATAAATAGATTACGCGGCGGTCCAGTGAAAGAATGTATAAAATGAGTTGCAGAAAATGAGAAACTTTTATGTGCTCAAAATAGGGAAATGGGAAATTTAATTTACATTTCAGAGTTTCGGAAAAAGCAACAAAAAAGTACCATCTAGATATTAATCTATATTATTTTACAGGTTGGCAGTTGTAGATTTATCTCACATAACTTTCGCACTAAAAACAGTAGCGAATTTGAGATTTACATCAAGCTTTTAGTATTAATGAAATATTAATAAGCATACTATTGACAAAATGGTTTACAGTTAAAAGTGTGGGTTTACGTTTAATTTGTTTCACCTGAGCTTTGGTGATAAATAGAACACATTTTCAGAACATGACTAGCACCTAATATAATTCTTCAGATACAATTGATTTATTTTGCCAGGAGAATAACATTTAAATAAGTTTTAATTCTCAAACTAGAACTAGTTCAACACATGGTAATATTCTCTCTATTATTGTTTTTGTGATATAAAGTTTATGTAACTTTGAAATAGACGTGAATAGCTTAGTACCAATTAGGTTGCTGCGGCAATGACTCGGTCGTATGTGAGCATCTCATGAAGCATTAGTGTAAAAAATAAAAACAATAAGAAATGGATATTCAAATATTCAGATGTGCAAGTACCGTATTTCTCTGCTTATAAGGCCTACCATTGTTCATCAGGTTAAAATTTACAAAAGTTATATCTTTTAGTGATGAAACTTGATGCCACAGGAAACATAAACTGTTACCATAAAAGATTAGAGTCAATTCATGAGCGTGTACGTGTGGCTAATAGGAAATGGATATTCAGTGGGGTGGCAATGGGAAATGGATATTCAAATATTCAGACGTACAAGTACAGGATTTCTCGGTCTTCTATGAGGCGCACCGTTGTTCTCCAGGTTGAAATTTACGAAACGTATTTTTTTTATGAAACTTGATCTCACAAAAAGCATAAACTTAATTAAAAGATTAGCTGATTGATCAGCGCGTATTCGTCATAGCGTCCGAAAAATTTGTTTAATCAACTCATTGCTGCTGAAAACCATGCATAATTTCCATATTGCACTGGCCTGAAGCAGCTAGCTTCTGTGCCTGATGCTGGAAAAAACTTAAGTTTCTTCGCCGCCGAATGAGCTTGCATCTTATAGAAGACGAATTTTTTCTCCAACGTATAAAACGCAAGCTAAATTTTGGATACATTTTCCTGCTACATACATACAGAGGTGCCGTAATTTCTGAGAGCAATGGCGCAGCCCCAAAAACTGCATATTCTCAAAAACTAGAAGCCTAAAAAATAGTGAAAAATTACCCTTAAAACAACCCCTAAAAATTTCGTTGCAGGGTTCTGTGCCCCGTCATCCCTCCGGTAGGCGTACTTTTTATCTGACCTTTTAAAAATGAACGAACCTAAATTGATTTGAGAAGTTTCATGATTATGTTAGTTATTATCTACTAGCTGCATTGCCCGGCTTTGCACGGTCTACCTCGAAAATAAAAGTTTTGTTAAGTGACGCATGTTCAACAATCAGTCTTCAATTAGAGAAAGAAAAAAAATACTACAAAATGTCCCGTCAAAATAATCATTCTCAAAGAAAAGAACGGCAAATCAAAAGTTCCCGAAAAAATTAAACTCAACCCTCCATAAATACAACTAAAATTCTAAAAAATAAAGAAAAAAAAATAAATCGCCAAATAATAATCAAAAGGGGAAATTTTTACCTTAATTTTATTTAGTCACAACCAAGAAAAAAAAAGTGGCAATCTTTTGAACGCTAATTTAAAATGAGATCGCGGAAACGATGATTTTCCGATTTGAAATTTCTGTTTCATTAGGCTTAGCAGTGCTTTTTAATTTTTCTACAGTGATTTTACAGCTTTTTTTTTTGAAATTCGAAAGAAATGAATAAACGCTAGGGTTTTTTTTTTCGCGCGCTTTCGAATGGCGCCAAAATCGAACTGATCGGATAATTATTTTGGGTAGAAAGAGCCATTTAATGCCATTTTCGGACCCCAAAATTAAAATTCGAACGGTTCGGTTCTTTTTTGGCGTTTGAAAACCCCCTGCAATCCTTCTCGGGTACCCAAGTACCTCCGTGCCAAATTTGGTCGAGATCAGATATAAAATGTGGATTTGTATGGGAAACATACACACACACACATATAAATATATTCTCTGTTTTATTTATATAGATTTTAAAAGATTGCAAAAGTAGTCGAGTATATAATATCTCAATTATTGCTTTTGAAATAAAACTAATTTCTTCGAGAAATATGTCATTTTAACTGTTTTTATGAACAGAGAACAAAATTTTCTTTCAAATTAGATTTCTGAGAACGTTATTGTGACATTTTTTAAAAGTTTTTGTTAACACTTATAGTTTTCCGCAAAAACAAGCGTGTAATGTCCAGAAGGCTATAACGTCTTAAACTAAGCCATTATAAATCTAAATGACTATAAGGAATATCCATTAAATCTTGAATAAATCGGTAGTTTTCAGAATGCCGTTTCCTAAATGATGGTAGGAGCAGTTTGAATTTTACTAGTTTTACAAAGAATCGTTTTGTTTATTGTGTGACAACAAATGATTATTAAATTTATTTCCGCATGTGATTGGAACAATAAAACGAGCGAATGGAATTAGTTTTTTAGTTCCTTTATTCAATGATGCAAATAAATGTATTTAAGTAGTTTTTACCTGCAGTTACTTAAATTGCAACGATTTGTGGAAATGGTTTTTAAAGATTCAAGAACTTCCTTGTAGAACAGTTAAAATGAATGTAATTGCGTTTCATAACTATGAACCTAATGATGGATATAGTTAGTTTAATGCTTGCTAATTGTTTCAACGAGAAGATTTAAATGGGATATTCAAAATAACAAATTTTAGCGCTTAAAAAAGTTTAAGAATGTATTTGACGTTGCTTCTAAATATTATCGTAGTACTGCAAGGCCTGTGTTTTTTTTAATGCTGCTCACAATTAAAAACAACTTTATATATTCTGATTGGAAAATACGTTTGGCTAATGAACAAGGAGAGTTTCTTGGAAACTATAAGCAGGGTCAGCTGGGGTAAAGGGACACAGAATTTCAAGGTTTTCGATCTTTCCCTTTTGTTTGGATGCTTTGAAGCATAAAATCTCGTGCATTGTTGCCAAGACTGCACTCTCTGAGAGTAACTAGATATTTGTTTTCTAATTGGGGAGCAGACCTAGTCCGATTCCTCGATATGGCATCCAGTCTTTCACGTACCACTATTAAAGCGCGGATGTCAATGGCACGGATAATTTGGACGCCCAGTTTCCACCAGATGGAGGCACCTGTGTTCTCTTTGATGCAAAATTGCACTAGGAATTTAATTTTGCCGAGGGAATTCTAAGACGAACCCCAAACCCAAGGGATCTTTTACATTCCGCATAATCATACGACATGGACGCTGATGATTATCTGCATCTCAAAAGACCACCGACTGGCCACCCCAAGTCAGAACCCGGATCCGCAGGCGTAGAAGGCCAGCGCCTAACCATCACGTCACCAGCCGGCTAGTAACTGGATATGGAAAATGAGATTTTATACCTGTTTGTAAGCGAATAAAATCACTTTTTCCTTTTACCACAGCGTGTTCCCGTTTGTCCTTGAGACTAGGTAAATGAAAACACTTCGTTTATTTCCACATGAAGTTGATTTAGGTAGTAGATAATCACTCTATACACAATCAGTTTAGTAACTTAATAAATTCTACACAATATTAAATCTGTTGCCCGCAGGTTGCATCCGACGCGCTGAATTCTACAAATGTAATTTAAAATCACTGAAAAAGAAAAATTACACAAAAAAATAAACTACGCGCTAGGCTTTCTTAATACTTAAAAGTATAATTTACGTTAAAACTTAATCTTCCAAAAGATAAGAAAAATGAAAAACAATTGTTTCTATTTTCCCCTAAGTACAGTATTTATGAGGTAAATATAAGCACTTAAATAATACACCAAAAATAGCTGGGAAAATGAAATTCATAATCAAATCTGTTAGTATCCTTCCGCATGACAAGTAAAGCTTTTATTTAAACCAGCTGCTTTTCATTTGTGTGTCTGCTGGAGAGCAAAATATTGATCCCTAAGATTAAAAAACAACTTTTTTCTCAGCAATCAATGATACATAGCGCCTATGATATTGCTTGGAAACTTTCGGAACTCTCAGAATTTCTTCGATCAGTTATTTAGTCTTCACTCACCAACAGTGTAGTTTCAAAAACTACTGCAAGTGTGATAATGTAGTTTGTTTCCATTTACCCCATGTTTTCTTTTACCCCCCTTGTGGGAAACCATCTCAGCAGACAGAGTAATTGATGTCCTCTCATCGATAACAAACTTTGAGGTAAAAACATCGAATTATTTTAGTGCTGAAGTTGTTTGAGGTAGAGGAGAACTTACTGTCGTGATACAACAGTGATCTAATGAGAAGAAGAATTGAAAATCTACATTTTAAAATCGTCTGGTTTACTGTCTAAATAGAAGCTTAGCTTTTGAGCTATAATTCAGTTTTCGCTACTTCCGCAGAAGTATTAAGTCAAATGTGCTTCAAAATATGAACTAGTGCAAGGTTAACATACATGGTGGAAAGTTAATCTAATTGACGGAATTGAATTCTTAATAAACCATTGTGTTTTCCAAATTTGGAATAAGAAGACAAAAAAAGAAACTGACATTCATTTGAATTTTGAAATCTTGAATTCCAATTATGTTTTTCGCAATCACGAATTGAGATAGTACCCTAATCTTTGGGTTTCTTGTTTCTACTAATGGAATGGAAATGATTAAAAAATTTACACACTTCATATTATGATTGGTGATTTTTTAAAATTAAGTAATATGAAGCACATCCATAAAAATAGAAATGGTAATTAATATGCGGTAATTAAAATATGGTTATTATGGCCAATTTGAATTTGTACTTATCATAATGATTATATTTACAGCGCATACCGTTATGGTAGTTTCATTTTTTATCAATTTTAAATGATGCGAGTTAGTAATCTGAAATTTTTATTTAGAGTAAGTTTTGTGATATCCTTTCATCTATATAGGTGTTTTTCTTGAAACCCCCCCCCCCGCCATTTTACAATAAAAAAAAAAAGAAAAAGAAAAAAAGATCGTTTTTTAATGTGAAATCTGCTTGAGCTAGGCCTTGAAAAAAATATGAGTGCGCGCAAATCGCAGATGATTTGCAATCATGACTTGTCGAAAATTAGTCTCTCTTAATAAATACTAAAAACAACGAACTCGACTCATTCTCGTCGCAATGGTATCACAGGAAAATCAGCTACGGTCAAGAGAGCATAATAAGCAGTTCGTGATTGCTCGAAAAAAAAAAAAAAATCCGCAGATGTCAGCCATTGAAGGGGAGGGGGTTGTGGAAAATTGTGGCAGTTTGTGAAAAAGGGGGAGGGAGGGAGTAACAAGAAGTGTGACATCACGCATTTTTTATAAGACTATAATAATGAAAAATAGCGAGACATCTGACAAGGGGCAGGGGGGGGGGGGGCGGGAGTGAGTGTGACTCCTTGCGACAAAGGAAGGGAGGGGGTCAAAAATGTGGAAAAGATTTATCATTTGCGGACAGTCCCTTGTCGTGAAGGTGCCCAATAATTATTGCTGAACAGAAAAAATGCTGAACTGAAACTCTTTTTTAATGCACACAAGTTCTCTTTTCTCAGAGAGAACTGAGACTGAAAATTTCAAAATCTGAGTTATTTCGTACGTAACAAGACATAGCTGTTAAAAAATAATACCGTGTGGTCACACTCAAAGCAAAAATATATGCAATGCACTCAGACATGCATTTAAATTTTACTTCGTCGGGAAAATATTTTTGAAGAAAAAAAAAACACTTGTTTTCTTACAGTTCCCTACTTTGAATATCTTTTCAGAGATGCTGATTCCTAAAAAATATTCTTTTCAATGAAACTTGTCTCTCTGCCAAGTTTGAAAGCTGACCTCATTAATTCTGCGCTCCAATAAATAACACAGACTTAGTTGATGGAACTAAGACGACAAATGTATAAAATATTCTATGGCCTTTTCCCGTGATTTTGGGAAGAAAGGCATTCGAGTTGTATCTATCTAGGACATGAGGCTTCAAGTTAAGAAAGTACAAAGGGCACTTGGTTGTTTTGGAAAATTAGGTCATGTTCAATCTCATCCCAAATTTGGAAGTCGCATCATAAGTAGACACAAATCAATAACTAAGCCTTTTCTTAATACAGTGTCTTTTATCTAAATAGTTTATTTCTTGTGGTTTTATACCGGTAGGATTAATGGAATCAGTGGTTTTAGTAGGTGTATACTTTTAAAATAGTATGTGATTAATAGTTCCTTTTATTTTGTAAGGAATAATGGTGGTTTAAACGAATGAAAGTATTTATATTTAGTTTGAATACACTGTTCTATAAGAATTCCGTTTGCGATATGACGTTATTGGTCAAGGGTACTCCCCCCCCCCATAATGATATCTCGTAACTTTCAAATTTTTCGAAACACCCCAAAGAACGACAACCCTTCTAAACAAAATGAGATCAAAGACCCTTTAAAATTCTCCCTCCTCTCACTAAAAACTTCAATGACTCAAGCCGTGCCATGTGGACATCCTTGACGTTACATTTTTTGACAGATTTTTGAAGATTATCCCTTATCTGTTGATGATATTTTTTCTTCTAAAGTAAGTGGTGAGGTCTGGTGGATGTAATCCCAACATCATATTTCGTGGGCAATTCACAAAACTTAGCAAATAAAAGTAGGAACATTTCCAATGATTTTTGTATTATCTATTTACATACAGAATGCAACTGAAACAGGACCGTAAGTGACATTGATATACATATAAAGCCTAATATGAAAACATAACAAAACGTTTGAATGCAAAAGCCGAAATCTTCTGGGGTTTCACATTAGAAAGACGGTTGGGGCCTGTGTTGTCCCTTTAGCCCTTTGTTGTTCAATCAATCGAATAGTAACTCACTGAACATAATGAATCTTTTTGACTTTTCCTAATATGATCGTATTTGAGTACTTATTCAATCATTTGTTAATTAGCTTGATAGCAGTGTAAATATTGATGCTTATACTTAAAAAGAGAGGGGGTCATATGGTATTTTACATCAAAAACAAAACATCTTTCTTTCTCATACTAGTTGTAACATAAAGCACTGCTATGCACTCTAGTTTCAGCTTTAACTTCTTCTTTTTGGCAACTTCTTTTTTACACAATTCGCCGTTTATGACCTTTAGCAATGTAAGGCAAGAAAGCCGCTTTCGGCGACTGCATCAATAAATTTCGCTGCGTTATAGCAATATTTTATCCAGTATCTCTTCGTAAACAATCTATTTAATTTATCTCCATGTTTATCCAATCTCTGTAGATTTATCAATCTATTCCCATACACATTATTTACCTCTTTATCTCTAAGGTTCTGTATTTATCGATCTGTAGTAATCCATATAAATATTTTTTATAAAACATTTTCTGCATCTATCTGCATAGTATATCTATCTGTACCTATCTACCTATCTATTCAGACAGATTTATCTACCTATCTATATGCGTATATATTTACCTACCTATCTATATACATGTATATTTATGACTATGTATTTGCTTATAAAAATAATCTACACCTTTATACCAAAATCCATGTTTCGGTCTTCCCAGTGAGTATGCCTCAAGCACGTAAGCATTTTTAATGAACAATGAATGAAATAAGCTTTGTACTTAAATATGATTGAAATGATAAAACAGTATAAATTCTGAATGGTAAAAATAGTAAAAGAAACTAACTTTGCATTCTGGAAAGAACAGAATTACTAATGAAAATTATTATTCACTCAACTTTTATTTAGTTATAAGAGAAGACGCGTCGGGCATGTAGACTCACTCAGGAAGAAATTTTGATAACGTTTTAAAGCTTATAAAAATAACTAACATAAAAGTTGCTCCAAAGTTGTGCGATTTGAATCATAATTTAGAGTTTCACACACAATTATTTTTGAACTTTCGTAAAACCTAAGCATACGCAGATTTGCAACTAGATGCATACAAGAAGTTTTCTTTATTCCTTTAGAACACACCTACTAGAGCCTTTCAAATGTAGCGGATCTCATGTTAAAAACACTTCAAAAGTACCTGGAATAGACAAGGATTGAATGAATTAGGTTATGAGTCATTCTATGTCAGGATTTGGATCTCGGAAGCTGAAAATTTTCATAGGTTACTTTCAAAGGCATATCTACACCTCTATAATATTTCATTCAACTCTCTGGGGGTTGAGCGGGGACAATTTGAAGAATTAGGGCAGCTGACGTGGAACGACTCTTATTTGTTTCATAGCGTTTATTGATAAATGTACGAAATGTATTCTTCTTCCGTTGAATAAAATTTGTATTTTCACATTTTTATATTAAGTTTAATGTCTGTAACATTCCATACCCATAAGCGTATGGAGAAATAAATTGTAATTTTTATAGGCTGCGGAGAGTTAATTAAATGCGGAGGGGAAATTCCACCTAAACGGCATGTATGATGCGCAAAGGATATGGAAACATTAATAACCCTTCCCATTTGAGTAACAAATCATGTTATATGCGCTTTGTTCACATATAAAGTAAATTAAACCGCTTTAGTACAATTTTAACTTACGAAAGATTTCAATGGGAAGTGTTGTTCGTTAAGTGAATAAAGTCAGGCGACATGTTTCATGAGTAGTATAGCTATTCAGGGCAACTTTGAGCTACAATTTCTCAATTTTAAGCTGCTCCACTCTATGAGTGGACGCTGCTCCTCTGCACGCTATGATTTTATCATATTTTTTTGCATAGTACGAAGGAAAAAGTCCTAAACTATTGCTTAGTTACCAAAGTTATGAAATCGTCGGCACCATGCTAAACTACCGAATGTGAAAAATCACGTTTTTCAAATTCGATGTTTGCCGTATTGCCCAAAAAAAGGCTACTGGTTATAAATACTTCAAATGATTGTTTTTTTTTTACTCTTAAAGTTATCTATAAAAATTAAAATATTGAAAATAACTGAAGGCGTCAGTTGGTGAAAATCAATTTCAGTGTTTTTGGCTATCTTGAAAAGTACCAATTTTCCCATTCGTTAGTTTAGCATGGCTACGACGAAATAACTAGTCACCAAAGGTGACCCGTTAACACCCCCGTTAACCCCCAAAGGCGGTTTGACTTTTTGCACAATTCGCTGTTCTTACCTTTAGCCATGTGCGCCAAGAACATTGTTTTCGGCGGCTACTGAGATAAATTGTGCTGCGGTATAAAAATATTTTCACCCCAATACCGTTGCAAATCTACTTATCTGTCCAACTCTTCTCTATATTTATCTAAACTCGTTATATTTATCAATTTATTTCTATACATCTTTAGCTCTACCTTCATATTTACCTATTTATCTCCAACGTTCGATATTTAAAATCACTATTTATCTATACAAATATTAGTTTCTAGAAAATATTTTTTATATCCATCAGTATAAATCTATCAATGTGTTTTTATCTACCTATATAAATACCTTTATATTAATGACTATGTATCCATCTGTATAAAAAATCTACATCTCTATACCAAATTCCATGTTTCCGTCTTCCCGGGAGCACGATTTAAACACATAAACATATTAAATGAAAAATTAATCAAATAAGCTTTGTGCTGAAATATGATTGAAATGATGAAACAGTTTAAATAAAGCACAAATTATCAAGAAAATAAAACACATATTTATTTCAAGGGCTACAGTGAAGCCTTTTCCTTCTGTGTCTCCCAAGGTTGTGTTTTCTCGGGAATTTTCGTTGTATGTTGGGCGCTTTTGCACTGATCAAGAGGTTTCATTGCAACCTTGAAATAGCTGTATGTTGTATTTTCATGATAATTTGTGCGTTGTTTAAATTGTTTTTCAATTCAAATTATTCTTAACTCGCAACATAAAAAAAAGAATGAACATTATCGAGTTTCATCTCGTTGCATCGCAACATTGGGTAATAAAAATCAATGTTATTTCTATCTTGGAATTCTTGGGGAAAGTTTTATTATTACAAACACTCAACAGTTAGCGAAATTCAATTTAACTGCATTCGATTTACAACAATACATTGTGACAACAAAGTATTCTTGCTCTTATAAATGAAAAGTGCTTAAAATCGCATAAAACATTAAATAGCATCCGTTAAACTTATCTAAAATCGGGCGACTAGTTGAACATCGTCGACATTAACTATATATGTATACCAAATTGTATGTTTCCTGGCATTATCGTTTTTGTGGGGAGCGCATTACACATCATCATAGAATTAATAATTGCTATGTAAAAACTATTCATAAATCCGGGAGGAGGAGGAAAAAATTGGCCCCTCCTGGGCCCCCTAAATGACGTGCCCAATCTCTGTATAGCGTTTCGAAAGCCCTTTCGTAAGATAGACCTATTTTTCATAAAAGTCTGATTTCTAAAGGCTTTTACTCCGTTGAACGAACCTATTGACCCTTTACGGCGGCCATTTTGATGATGTCACTTCAGGGGGTTCATCACCCCCCATGAAGTGCCTCCCGACGGTTTTTTGTTCTTAGATATGAACATAAGCACTGTGCAAAATTTCACACTGGTATCCGGAAGTGAAATATTTTGGGTATTTTTGTCACAAACTCCATGGACAATTAAACTGAATGATTAGCATGGTTCTAAGCTATCCTGTCGTTTAAGGCAACTTTAACCAAATGATTAGCATGATTCAAAGTTGTCCTGCCGTTTAAAAGGTTACTTTGAGCCATGTCATAAACAAAATAAGTTATTTCACTAATAGTGCAACAACTTCAAAATTAACTTCCAAACAGTTACTTATTTAGCAATTCAATTAGTTGTATAAAATATTGATAACTTCTTTTTTTGGTAAAATAAAAAGTGAAAAACGTATTTCATAACCTTGCTAGGAGCGTGCTGCACATGGACCTTCTAGATTTTTTTTGTTAAAGTCAAATGTGCTGAAAAACTTGAAGTGGCACAAAGTTAACCAGCATGGATCAAAGTTAGCCTGAAGTACTGTATATGAGTGGTTAAAAGTTTGTTTTGTAAATAAATGTTCAGCTTAGCCTTGTTGCTTGTTCAAACTTTTCTTGAACAGTTACTATTTACTTTTAAACGTCCCACTTATTCTGTTTACAATAAACAAAAATTATAAAGTTAAGAAACATTTTTTTTAACGAAATAGATTTCATTTGTGATTTGAATTATTTAATAAAAGTTTTCATATGCGACAAATCTCAATCCCCGATTTTTAAGATAAAAAATCAAAATGCAATGCATGTTAAAATATACGTTTCAAATTTTAATGCATTAATAATAATAATCCGTCCACGAGTATAAACAAAACGACATTTTTATTAAATAACCATTTCAATTTTTGATGATAAAATAATTCGTTCGATTCATACCTCTATGAATTTTGAGCAAATTTATGAGTCATACATCTTTCTGTTCTTTCAACAGTAACGTACAAGCGGAAATATCTGGACAACATTTCAGGCGATCCTGTTAGTCAGGAAATATAATGAACAGAGTTCTTTGACGGCGCTATTTACACAAAACAGCTGCAAGAAGGGAATCTGTCGTAATGAATGAAACAAAAAAGATTATTAACAATTTTCATTCCGAACAAAGAAAGGAAGCATGGACAGGAATTCTTTAGCATATTCTGGTAACACTAAATCAAAGAACTTAAATAATTGCTCCACTCATTTATGAGAGCAGAGTAGAGTTTTAATGTAAGAGTATCGTAGTTTCATTGTCTTGTAATTTTAAGAACAACATACATCTTGGGACAATTAAGAAGGAAGAATAGTTCAGAATTTGCTCTTTTCATTAAGTCGTATATATGACTTTATTTCACACATCAGTCTGAAGCTCATTTTCCTAGTCTCAGAACTTTGCTTTTAAGTTTATTTTTACTTTAAATAAAATTAATAATACATGTAAAGCATAGGCTGTGTAAAAAAGGCGTTATGTTTTATTTACGTCAATTATTCATTTTTTTAAATATTTTTCCACTCATACAAAAAAAAAAAAAAAAAAAAAAAAAAAAAAAACAACACATGCACTGAAGAAAAACTTTACACCTTCATGTTTTTCTGGCTATAGACTGGTGCCTAAATCATCAAATGTACCATAATAATGGTATTAGACGGGCGCACACGTGTCTTGTAATGAAATCTGCGATGCGATTTTTAGTAGAAAATTTGGTTACAGTACGCCTTGAATAAGTAAATGCCACCAACTTATAACTTGCTCCAGATGTACTGCAGCAGCAGCATAAATTGTGCCCATTCATTATGCATGAGTTAATAAATAAATAAATGAATAAAATGAAATGAAGTAACTAAAAAATATATTTAAAAACCTCATTGCAACTAGAACAAAACGAAAACGCTCCTCAACACGGAAGAAAAATAATTTGAAATTCGTATTGCACTTAAAACAAATTAAAAACTTCTCTACCCGAAAAAAAAATAATTAAACACTTAAGAAAAAATGAGTTTCTTCTAGAAAATTTTTGCAATCACGGATTGCAGCCAGAGATCGTTCGCAACTAATCTGATTTTTATCATGGATCTCACTGAGCGATTGTAAGCAAATGCTGCAACCTTGCAACTGATCCCTAACAAGTCGTCTATCCAAGAGCTATTCAAATTCGGCTCATTAGATCGCTGATAACTTTCTGAATTTTAAATTAACTGAACTGGAATTTTATTATGAGATGGGGAATCTAGTTGGGGTTTGGATTATAAAAATTATAAATTGCTATCTTTCACTCTTGCGCAGTGAAAAATTAATTGCTTTAAACAAACGTTCATATTTCATCAAATTTTCAACATTTTAATTTCAAATTTTAGTCTCTTTTACTTCTCATGTATGTTGTCAATATTTCTGAAAGTTTAGTAAGTTTTGATGGAAAACTTTCCGTCTTACGGGTTAAAAATCGTCGAATAAAATTCGTAATTTTGAAGGAATTGCTTATGTCTTCATGAATATTAGTGATACTTTCTCGAAAGTATGTAAAATAATTGTACGTAGTAGGATAACAAATTCCCTAAGCTGATCCTTTAAATAGGGATATAACTTATATTGGAAAAGGACAGCTGGAGGACATACCTTTTATGTGACGAACGTTACAAAGCAATTGGTCTCTTATTTCTCGAGAAATCCTTAAAAATGCGAAATTTTGAAAGTGTGCCTGTACTTTTAGTGATATAGTGTAAATGTTTCGAGTTAGTTACGTTACCTATCTTAAGGCCTGGTTTCATAGGTGGGATATCGTCGATCTTCGGCGTTGAGCCACGCTTTGGACATGCGCGCGCGAGCCAAATCGTTTGATTTGGCTTGTTTATATTCTGATGTGAAATTTAAACAAAATCAATAATAGAAAACGTGGTGTCCCAAGCTTAAATAAAATGACAATTGTATTAAGAGAACTAATACGATCGTGTGTATGAGCCAAGAACATTTTCATTCTTTCCAAATTCATGTTTATGTTTCTTAAATATAGTCTCAAAGACAGAGTCCGGAACATAACATTGACTTCAGGCTGAGTGTAACAACGATAAAAGATTCGTTGTCCATGAAATAATGTAAATTTTGATAATACCGTATGTAATAATACATAATGCACTGTGATAAGAGTTTTCGGAAGTTCAAGGAAGCTTAGCTAACTTCGGTGCTTTTTAAAAATTTTATGAGAACTATTCTGCCGTGGAAATGTAAAGGGTGGTATCTATAAAAATGAGCTTTTGAGATGATTTTAAGAAACGCGTTTGAGAAATGTTGGAATTGGACATTTCATGCGATTACACTCTGCGATGTTTCTAGGCGTTCATACATTCCATGAGTTCATTTTTTTTTGTAGTAAAAATGCTGAAACGCAAGTACAAATACGTACTTGCATGCAAAAGAACTTGAATCCGAAAAATACAAATTAAGTGCAAATGCACTGTCAAAAAGCATATATGCATCCAGAAGAAATTGAGCTGCAATCAAAAAACTCAGCAGAAATGTAGTCTGATAAGAGACATGCAAATGATATAAATTTCGTTGCCAGTAAGACAAGAGTTGGCGCTATGCTCATACGAGATGCGCGGTTAGGGGAGATTGAATGCGAGATTGCAAACTGAACTGTTGATTCGCATAGACGCTATTGTAACTAAGACGGCCTTTGAGAGGGAACCGGTGGCAATACCTAACATCGGTTCGAAGCCATTTAACACCTTCAGGAATCTGGTTATTTCAAGAATAGAAATGTGGAGACGACTTGAAGACACTGCTATCGCGAGCAGCGTCCATTATGTTGCCAGCAGTGGCCCACATCACAGACATCGTCGATTGCATTTTCGCTTCACTTGGTAAGCCGGAGTGCAACTGACGGGAGGCGTTGTGATCTTCAACAATGCATCCCGATTCAGTGTCGGTGCTCATGATCTGCTGATAATGGTGATTATACAAGATTTGATAGAGCGGAGAAAGATTTGTTAGTTCATACAGAGACATCTAGTCGTCTTCCTGGGCACTATTATGGCTCGCAGTTACGTGAACGACATTTTAACGCTGGTTGTACAGATTATGTTATCAAGTCGCTCAAGTGTCATTCATTAGCAAGAAGACACTGATCCACATATTGCACGATTCTCCTAATAATGCCATTAAGGCAATAAGTGGCTCCCGTGGGTTTCAAGGTCATCAGACCTCACGTCAACGGAGCCTGTTTAGTTTATGTTTGGATTGCAACTGTAGCCATCTCATATCGTTGCTTAATTAAAACTATGGCATGATCCTCCGCAGAGGTCATAAGAAACCTACTTCACTCTATGCCATGCCGTGTTTGGGCATGCATAGTTGACAAAGGAGGCTATACTACCTTACGGTTTTGTATCCTTTGTCGTGTCATAACTTTTTAACTAAACGATCTTTTGTTCCGAATTTAATCATTTTGTTTCTCCTCATATATCACATGCATGTTCGTGAAGATTGTTCGTGAAGATTGTCGCACTAGCTTCATGAAGATTGTTCGTTTTCTTCTGTGTGCATATATTTTTTTTTGTGACAGAGTATATTTTAATATGCGAGAGTCGATTAGAACTTTTAACACTGGATCAATATTTTTGAGAATTCATAATGCTATGTGCTGCTGGATTTTATCAAATTAACTGCAAAAATAAATAAATAATAAATTAAAAAAAAAAAGCGAAAACGTCACAAAATGTTTTCAGATTTAAGATAAACGGCATTCCAATCTTTTATTCAATTGTCATTAATTGGAAATGCATCATGAATGTGAGTAAGCATTTTCTAATTTATACTTTCTATTACCATTTTACGAGGTTAGCAAGGAGGAGAACCTAATAAACCTTGAGTTCGAATTAGTACTATATGCATGAATTATTAGTTATGTTTGCACATGCATTTTTCCTTTCATCTTCAGCATACCGAAAGGGGGGGGGGTATGACCAAAAATCATACGCTGCTGCATACCTGCTGCTTGCCTACCGCTGCTGCATACTCTGAGTTGAATTACTTGACTTTTTATGACCATAACACAAGGGTTTTCATCACCCTCCCGTAATAATGAAGATGGAAGGGAAAGCGTATGAGAGTACAGACATTACGTGGTTACGACAGCAAAATACATGAGTAGGAAGAAAATAGCTGTAGTTAAATAGTAAAATCGGGAATGAAAACGCACATAATAATACTAACTTGGAAACTGTATGATGGAGTAATAACGAAAAAAAAAAAAAAAAATCCTACTAACTATCGAATGGCACGACCTTGAGGGTAACGTATCTCTAGTTTAGCTGCAACGGGATCCAAAGTTGCTAAATTGATTCAAGAAACGCAATGGCGTTTCTTAAGGAATTACCATTTTTTTAGACACTAGGGGAACTTATATTTAAAAATCTTCTATTTATTTTTTAAAATATTTTGCAATATTTTACTTCAAAACATTAAGAATAGATTTTAAAGCTTTCAAATGCATTCATCTTCGTAAACCTCCTTCAGGTTCATCGCTCGAAATTTTTTAGACCGACATTTTGTATTTGGCAAACAATTTTTCAGTGCTGACTGTACTATGTAGATTTTATATTGCCATTTTTTAATGGAGTTGGGGAATAAATGTTTTGAACAATAATTAAAAGAAAGTTAATTCCAAAGAAAATGCCATTGCAATTCTGGAGCCAAATTAGCAACTTTAGACCCCCATTTCAGCCAAACTAGGGCTTATACACTCAAGCCACTCATATCTAGTGGGAATTGAATCCAAAATTTTGTCCAGATCTGTGCCACTCAAGGTCGTGCCGTTTGGTGCTAAGTAGAAAGTGGAAGATCTAATTTGCACTTGATATACGTTGTTAATTATTGTTACTTTATTATAAAGTTTTTTTTTAATTTCATCATAAAACATGTTTTTGAGCATTTACAATTATTTGAATGATTCCGATGAAGTATGAGTTTTTAAAGTCTGCCAAAACTTTAAGCTACGTAGCCAAATTTAGCAAGTTTCGGTGAGAAATGGAAGACATCTCTTGCACGCTTTGCAGATGGATGTCGTGCCCTATGCAGACGGTGAAGTAATCTGGGAACATAAATAATGAACGCGTCAAAAAATGTTTCATTATGTACTTTTGATTTCTACCTCTTTAACTTATTTTCATTATTATGCATTTCGTGTGGCTCCCTGGTAAGCAAAATATACCACATTTTTTCCGGTTCTGTAAGTGCGCCCGAAGTCTTAGACGGCAGACCAAGGTGCTCAAACAAGTGTAACGCCAATCGCTAATGTTACCTGTGGGAACGAGCGAGCATTTTTATATTATGCAATGCCTTTGCAACTGGTTTTCAGCTTACAAAACCATTTATTAGCGTTTAGAAAGACTTTAGAACCTTTTATCTAAGTATACTCCAGGGTGTACGTACCAGACAGTGGTTTGTGCAGCCTGGGTTTTAGTAATCGCTAAGTTGAGATGTAATTCGCGACCTCGGTACGCGGGTTTGATTGAACTTGCTTGTCGCGAATTGCTGCATGACGCCACAAGTTGATTTAAGATTAACAATCGTTACACTTGTATGACCAACTCAAAGCTATCAGGAACGAGTCCAACAGCTTAAGTCATATGATTAAACGGTAGGCATTTCACAAGGAAAAAAAAGTTGCACGTATCTTGCTACATGGGGAAAATAGTAAAACATTACGATTAATTAGGTGCCATGCATGATACGGAGACACTTGGAGGACGGAGACATATTACAGATTTAAAATATATAAATTTTTTTTTGTGCATAATTGCTTAAATGTCTGCTCAAGTAAAATTAAGCACCAATATAAAACAAACAAGTTAGTATAAACAAGATAAATATTTAAAAATCATTTTGTCAAATTCCAGTACTCATATCATAACTTTTGTTGTTCTTTGTGGCAGCCCAAAAAATATAAAATCAACTAGCTGAAAGAATTTGTTCTTATATATATGTATATACATAAATACGTAATATAAAAGATGCTTGCTTCATACTTTTTATTTACCAGCGAAAAGCAAACACGGCTACAGTCCTGAAAAATGTTTGGAAATTGTAAACCTAAATCCATAATATTTCGAGTTTATTTTTTGCCCTTTGCTAGTTTCTTACTTTTTTTCTCGATAAAACTTATTCTATAAGCTCACGGAAGATCCATATTGTTCAAGTTATAACCTTTGAAAATTGAAAAGCTTTTCTTCGGTAGCTCTGTTATAGCTAACTCTGAACCATCTCTGATAGTGTTTTTTTTTTTTTTTTTTTTTCAAGATATAAGATGCGGGCTGAGTAGCAAATTGAAAACCTCGAATCAAAGAAACACGATGGACTTAGTTTTAGATTTAGATGCTTGTTGTTTGTTCAGGAGGGAAAATAGGTAGAAAGGAATGCAGGGAAATAAGAGAGTTGAAAGAAAACAGAAATAAGGGACACGTAGTAAAGTATTATTTTATTAAATGCGTAGCGACACAATATATACCATTTTTAAAATTGGACCATGGGGCCCATATAGCGAATAAGAATTACCTTTAAAGCTGTTATAAGATATAATTTCATAGTGTGGTATAGAAAAACATTTTTTTTTTAAATCTAAGTCGAAGTTTTATTTGAAAATAATATATTGCAAGGTAGTTGAAATATAAATGCACATCAATTTTATGAAATGCATATTCCTAAGAATAATGAATGCAAAAGGAAAATTATGTCAGCTGAGTATGCTTTATATTCTTCAATATATTGCTCCATCTACTTAAGTTAGGATACATGGCATGGATAAATTTTCAAGCTATGTGACTAACATGTAGAAATTTATGAAAAAAAGTACTGAATTAGATTTGATTAGAATAGGATGCGCCTTGTTTGCTTACCAGGGAATCACACGAATAGTGCAATAATGAAAAAAATCCAAGGTAATGTTTCCATTTTTGAGACACGCAATGGAAATATAGTCGGCGTAAGTCTCGGTGGTTAGCTATGAGACTTTACGGTAGTCATTGGTTATTCCCTTAAATAAAGTTTTAGACTTTCATTTCTATGCCAAATTCGGTGTCCATGTATGAGGTAGTTTAATTAATCTTAATTTAGTTTTAATGTTTCAAATATACATGAAAATATTTCAAATCCTGTCCGCTACACCGATACTGACACCATTGAAACATACCATTATGATGTTCCATTTCAATCCTGTATGTGTCGAAAACTGGAAAGTTGTGAAAAATTAGACCCTTAACATCGGATTTGGCGCTTCGATACATATAAGAGCCATGTTTCAGTTATTTTCTGGGAAAACAATTTCATACCGTTACCTCATAAGTGGAAGTAAAATTTTGAACGAGAATAATATTTCATTTAAAATGGATTTGAAATTTACGTTTCTTAAGTTTTAGTAACAATACAATACTTTTGGAATTGTTTGTTACTTTTAAGCCAATAGAGATTAGCAGTACTATTCAACTATGAATAAAGCAGTAGATAGATACATGACTATATGCTGCTTTAACAACTATGATAAAGCAGCATATAGATAGAGAAATTGAATCAAAGCTACTTTGATTGTTTTACTAAGTATCATATGTGTCAAACTTTAATATTCATAAAAACACCTGCACGTTATAATTTTTTTCAGAGCAAATTACTTTCGTTGTAAATAAAGCTTTTTGGGAATTTGCATAATATTCCGAGGCTCCGAGGCTCTGAGAATCGTTTGCTGAACAATGGAACACATTGTTCAGCTGGCCATTCCTCGGCTGGATTTGACTGAACTGGCGGTGTATTTCATGTATTTCTGCCTTAGCCCTGGCCATAGGGCGGTAATTTACTGAATATACCTGCCTTGCCTTCAATCTTCGAGCTGAACCAAACCATTGCTTCGGTCACTCGTCTGGTCAGTGCTAATTCTGTATTAGCTACCAGTTTTTTTGGTCCTCTTGGCTTCCTTAAGAAGTTTTCCACCTCCAGCTCAGTCACTCCTATGCCGGGCTGATGAGTGCTAATAAGCAAGAAACTGCAGTCCTCGGCTGGAATTGACTGAGCTGGCTGTGTATTTCATGTATTTCTGTCTTAGCGCTGGCAATAGGGCGGTAACTTACTGAATGGAACCCATCTTAGTGATGTTTTTTAAACGTGGTGCATTTCGAATGTCTTTAATTACACGTAATTGTCGATATCAGAAGTTAAAAGTTACCACCTTATAGCCGTAGCTCAGACAGAACTAAAAGAAGTTACCATATAGCTCGTTTACGGCATCCAGTTGCTACTGTTTTACCCTTGTTTGGGGTGACTTGTGTATATTAGCCGTTACAGAGCTTGAAGTCTCATAGCTCTAATTTCTGGACGTCATAACGAGCTGTATAGTATTTACTTGTCGTTGTCCCTATGCTTCGGCAATTGGCGGTAACTTTTTATTTATACCAGTAACATTATACCCCAACTTTATCACTTGATATTTGCGCACTCTTCGATTTAGAACTAAGTTAAATTTAGCTAACAGTGTGAAGGTAACCTTAGTTCCGATGACAGGTTCACTGCAGTTACAGCTCAGTTATGGCTACTCCAGACTGATGACCTTAACAAATAGGAGACCTACGGTTTCTGGATGTAGTAACGAGCTGTATGGTATTTTCTTGTAATTGACAGTGACTTGGAATAATAAAATTCTGAAATTATGAAACATGATTCTGATAAATTGTATTAATAACTGTAGTATGTGAATTCTTGCTTCCTCTTCGGAACCGTATATTTCGGAACCGTTCAAACTAAATTAGATTAATCACTCACAATACTGTGCAGTTCATAAACTTGTGCTGTAAGTACCTTATAATAGTGTACTGTACATCCGTTAAGAACCATTAACAATACTCAATCAATGAACGATAAGTCTTCACACTCTCGACACAAAACTAATTGTATACTACTTTATATTGAAATTATCATGCTTCGGGGGTGTTTGGATATACAGGTATTCGGACAGAAAGGTTTCGGATTATCGCTATATTACTATACAATCAGAAAACTAGTTTCTGCGAACTTCCCAATTATGCAAGCATTATTTAATAGCATTGATGTAAATACGATCTGCTTAATTTAATGCTTAAAATCAGCTAATCAGTTTTGGCTCTGTAAATATAGATAATAAAACATACGTATCGTGGGATTTCCTATAATCTGTGTTTTAAACACTTTAATTCTTTATTCAAATTAAATTTAATATTGTATTTAGTAGATATATTTTCGTTTCAAATTGCTTATTAGGATAAAAATATTTCACATTTTAAAACATATTGCTTTCGAAAACTAGAAGGAAAAACTCCAAAAACTCAATGTCTCTTTCAATAATCGATACCATGTTTTATTCGAGTACATCTTTATGTTAGGGCCTTCCATTTGTTTCTTTATACAAAATGTAAAATATGGAACCATAAATTTGAAAAATATGCATACGAGAGCCTTGAAGGAACTTAGGGGTACAAGGGATTTTAAGGCTTTAGCTAAAGCGAAATAGATCGTCTAAAATGGCTAAAATATTGATTATCGTTTTTTAGCATTTGAAAAAAACTATATTATTTCTCTTCTCTCAAGAACTCAATTTTCTTACAGCATACGCATTTTACACTTTTTCAATCACTATAAAATATTTTATTGCGTAAAAGTTGTAAAATTACAAAAGAATTGGTAAAACAAAGATTTATTTTGGGAAAAGCAACCAAAACCTGCTTCTGCTTGAAAAATCCTATTTGTTTCATGGAAGAAATTTAATCATTTTATTTAATAAACTAAATACTAATAAATAAAATAAATAACGTAAAAATAAAATGAAATAATAAAAAGAATACTAAAAATTAAACTTTAACAATAATAAGAAATATTTATGCAAATAAAATTAACTTAAATGAAATTAGAATTTCAGTAAAAAAATGCCATGTAGTTCAATAAATGAATTCATTGCGGTTATTTGAAATTTATTGATTCATTCTGCTTCCGATACATTAAACATCATGCGACATTATATTTGGTTTTAAAGTCATAATTCATCAGAATTTCAATTGCAGAATCCACAAAATCACTAACATTGAAATAAGATTTACTTATGATAGAAAAACACAAACAATTGTAGGCATTCCTAACATTCAAACGTATTTTGCAAACAAAATCCTCGACGTCTGATAAAAATTATGATTCATTAAGATGCTCTTTTGATTCATAACTGTTTAAAAGCAGTTAAGTGTTTCTGCTACCAGTTTTTAAAAATATTTGCGTGTATCTCATATTTTTAAGAAAGAAAGTTACATTTTCTAGTACAGTTTGTAAACAAAGGATGAAGAATGTATTTTCATTAATCGAACAAAGGAGCAGTTATTCTCATGTTAAAATTTCAGAATTAATTAACATATAAATAACTCAATATTTTCTTTATGCTTTTTAGAAATTAAACAAATAGTTATATGGGAAAATGCATTTACTGAATGCACCCAATAACATCAAACTATTTCTCTCACTCTAGTAATTTCGAAACAAAGAGAAAAATATCACATAACAATATAATATGTGCAACATGATTTTGTACTAACTATACGTAAAAAAAAAAAAGAAATAACGACCCAAAAAAAAAAAAAAAAAAACATTTAGATAAATCTTTTGGATTTCCGAAACACATACAACGGTGCTTGTTGTTGGTCACGCCGCACAGTGGTTCAAAACGACAAAAAAGCGGAAAAAATTCAATAACTTTGAATATTCTCAAAAAATGCTTAGGAAAATTGTTAAAATTGTTGCATGGTAATATTTATCCTCATGTTAGCTGACCGTATTCACTGCGAAACCCCGATTTTACGTCCTTCGAATCTACGTTTTCCCCATATTTTACGTTTTTTATCTGCAGATCCCAGTTTTTCCGTACACTAATAATATTAATTTAACCCGGATTGAAAATTTGTTATTTATGAATTTCCCGCATTTTACGTTTTCCCTCGGCAGTTAAAAAAAGAGAAAAAAATGTTTTAAAATTAAGAAAATTCCCTCTGTGCATTTTTAAACATAATCTACTCTGTTGAAAGTTAATCCATAAAAACAGAAACGCTTCTGCTCCATCCGTAGCTGACCTTATGGACTTTTCGGCCGCCAATGAAGATGAACAAGAAGAAGAGGAAGCATAACTCGTCTCTTCTTTCAATACTGCATTTAAGAGCTTAATAAAAGTGAAAGACTATTTTCTTTATCATAAAGACCAGGAAAAAACTTTGCAAATTGTTTCAATCCTGGAAGATGCTGTATTTACTTTGGATTCAATAACTCATTATTACTGACTATTTTCAACCTAAACTCTTGAATTCGTTACTTACTGTGTTACAGTGATCTAAACTGGTGTGTACAATAATGTTCTTTTCGTAAAATATCGCATTTTTACATTTTATAAGCATCATCGTAGCAACCTTTATTACTATTTTTTTCCTTATCTGATTTTTGCTTTTTATACATTTCTCGTATTTTACGTTTTCCTATATTTTATGTTTTTGGATTTGAATTGACGTTTTCCCATATTTTATGTATTTTATATTTGATTCAGGCCTCTGAGAAACGTGAAATCGGGGTTTCTCTTTAGTTCAAATTCATTTCTGTTTTTAGAGTCGTATGCCACACGCAAGGTTTATTTATTGCAATTGATGCCCCCGAACAACATTTTCTGGCAATGTTGATAAACTAAGAACTGCTTTATACTAAAATGATTTCGAAAAAGAAATCAAAAATTTCAAACGTTTAATGATTTTCTAATTTCATTGTTTTATGAACCGAATGGTTATTTAACTTTTTATATAGTATGAGTTTTAAAAATTCCTTTCTCATATGTATCTTCTTTAAAGCCAAACGGGTCCGAAAATTGTTATTTTCAGGTTACTACTGCATTGCATGTAGAATAATGCTTCGCATAAAGCCATAACAACGTAAATCTGTTTTTAAAAATCCTCTATATTTATTGATGAATGTTTCAAAAGCCCCAACTTTCGGAAGCATTAAACAAACGTTTTTAGGCTCTCCTGCAAAGTAGTGAAACTGTGACATACGTTAGTCTGGAGCATATCAAATTTGATGACCAATTTCTTTGATAAAAAAGCAATTTACCCCTGTCATACCGCTACGAGGTATTTTCTAACTTACTATATTGGTATTCGTAAATAGCGAAGATCAAACAAAACCATCTGCCACGACTGCAGTCGCAGGTGGTCGCAACTAAAATGTTGTTGTTTATTTACAGGAACGATTAAACTATTGATATATGTAAATTTTAGCCCACCGGAAGCCGCCGATAAAAGTATATTTCACAATATTTTTCATTATATTTTTAAGAAAATAATGTTTTTTATTTCAGGTAGTTTTCAATTTTGATGAATTTTTAATTTTTAATTACGATGTAATATGCATCCTATAAGTGTGAAAAACCAGTCAGAAATGACTTTTATTAAATTTTAGTCCTGCTTATTGAACGAATGAATTAAAACTGAAGTTTAAGGCGTACGTCCGAAAAAAGTAAAAACATAATTGTTCAACAACCTCGCCTTATTTTTGTAAAAACGATTTTTTTTTTTTAAAAACTCTTACGGAGTAAGTTACTACAACTCAAGGGCTAAGTAATTACGGCATGAAATATTTTTTATCTTAAAACTTAAAAATGGCTATTTTTTCCGCCCTTGAACCACTGTGCGCCGGGGAGTAAAATTCTTTTGTCAAACGGCTTATTCATTTTTCAACTAAAAACATATGATCAGGCATTGATTTGCATGTTACAGAACATTATTAGTTAGTGCTTTTGACTATTCAATTAACCAGGCGTGCTGAGTAGGAGTGAGTTGTGAAGCTTGAGTTGGACTGATTTTGAAGTAAAGGGGTCTGATTCGGAGTCAGAGTTGAAAGCTTTAAAATTCCAAGAATCAGAGACGGTGCCGGAATTCTTTTCGGGTTAAGGCGTCGGAGTTTAAGATTTTAAAATTTATGGAGTCGGAGTATGCTTGGGTACCACGTGATGGATTATATTGTTATATATTACTATAATATTAATCTTTCCAGTTTAATATTAGATGTCTTTACAATGCCATCGTGTGTTTTAAGCATTGTAACGGTTAATTATTTATACTCGCAGTTGTGTCCCGATTCGAGAGAAAGTCGCAAGTTTTTACTCGTATCTGGGGGAAACTTTTGATGTGTAGCAGCAAAAAGATGTAACACTTGCGTTGACTCGAGCTATTTTTTTCACTCTTTTTCAAAGTAAAAGAACAAAAGCTCCAGGCTCCAAATAGTATGTCATATTGATAATAGAAGTTAAAAAAAGCAAATCACTTAAAGTTTCAGAACAAAACTATATAAAACAGCATCATTTTAAGTACTCTTGTTAATATGCAAAAAGAAAAAAAAAATAGAGCAACAAATTAACAATCGCTTGAAATTCTCCTTAAAAGTAATTCTGCCATCTACATGTAAGTTTTGAAGAACATATTCTACATCTTCATCAGCATCCATCCCCATAAGCACAAAGTTGTTGCACTGTTCATCAACTTGAAGTGGAGCAAACAACTGTAGACATATTCATGGCCAATCAACATTTAAGTTAACCAAAAAATCCGTTAAAAAAAGTACTTACATGTTAAACGCTGAATAAAGTTGGAATACATTTCTTTCCCTACATTTCGCTTGATGAAGGAGGAAACCCCATGTTCCATTTCAAACCAGGTTCTTCTTTGTCAACATGATGACATAAGATACCAGGATAGACATCATTAATTTAGCATCAAAGACACGTTACATCTTCAGCCAATCTGATCGTTCTCTTAGTCCCAAACCAACACTATGCCTTAGAACATTAAAAGAGTATATTTTAGCAGCATTTTCCAGAACGTAAAGAACAGAGTGAATTTCTATCACAGACTTTTCTGTAGAAGCTAAATTATGTATGAATAATGAGGAGAGTGAATCAGTGCAAATCAGATTTTTGCATCGCAATTTTCATTAGAAAAGTTTTAAAGCCGTTTCAGTCAAATTTAAGCAAAAAGTTCGTTCTGGAAAACCATACTTATCTTGTAACCTATGCTCAAATGCCATTTTTTACATTCCATTTGCATAGATAACAATAGCAAGCCTTACCGAAACCTCTAACTTGCTACGGTTCGCAAAGCAAGTTGTGCATCAGAAAGATCAGTCGATTTTTTAATGAAATCACGATTCATTAGCTCGAAAATAAATTTTATACGATTACTAGTTGAAGATTCCTTACAAAATGGGGCGCGGTTAAAAAAATCAAACACTTGGTTTTGCAAACCAGTTTGGCACTGATTTAAGAAAGGGAGGATGTGAAGCTTGATAAGTAATTCCTTGACTGATGCCATAGCACCCTGAAATCTCTGAAAAATATTTAACAAAATCTTAAAATCCTTAATTTTAATGTTTGGTACAAAATTACTTGAATGTTATGTCTAATTTTAGAAAAAAAATAACTTAAATTTAGCGACTAGTTTGGGACTGAGAGAGTATTAGTAATGAAATCCATGTTTTCCTGCGGACAGTTAATTTCGTAAATGTTTGCTTTAGAGCCCAAAACATTCTTAAAGTTTTAATGTCGTACATGATGTTCATCAGAGGATAAAAACCCTTTCTTATAAAATGTACCGTCTACTTAAAATATTCTAAATATTTGAGCTTAGTTTTAAAAGCATAGGTACGCTACAAATATTTTTGCCCTTCCAAAAAATATATACGAAGCTGTCTTTTCTTGAAACTTCCTAAACCCAACTGTCGTTCACAAACAAACAACTCATTTATTATGCCACGATGTTTTCTTATAAATCGCTCTGTCTCCTTTTTTAGGAGGCATTTGAACCTTAACAGTTGATGACATGAAAAAGATTAACTGACGCGCAAGTCAGGGTAATGGATTTCTCCGCAGGAATGATAAAGTGAGACGGGTTCAATGTGACCCCATGCTTCAAACAGCAATTAATTTTTTTATTGGTGGCTTGGAATTTTTGTCGTAAGTATCATGTTTACGTCAGTTATAAACCGCTGCAATTAACTAGGGAGTACATGAATTATATCCTTTACGAGACGAAGATATTTTTACGCTTAGAATATTGCTGTTTGAACGATGCTTTAAAAACTGAAAAAAAAAAAAAAAAAAAAAAGCATTGCCAAACTTAATTAGTTAAAGAAGTATTCCACTTGCTTAAGAATTTTTAAAAGCTTCTTTCATTCGCAATGAAGTTGTGAATTTGATTAAGGAGATATTTTTTGTCAGTGAAAGAATGGATGAATAAAAATGTTTACTGACATTGATACCATAGACTAATTATGCGGGTTATTAATTTTTCTGATCAGAAGAACTACGTGACACATGGAAATGGAAATAAACAAGAAATCCGTCCAGAACTAAGTAAACCTACTTTTACGGTTATCAATCAAAAACTTTCTTACTTCAGCAAAATACCTCTCTCTCAATTGGCTTAGGCAAAAAAAAAAAAAAAAAAAAAAAAAAAAAATCTAACATGCGTTTCCAAAAAAACCAATCACTCTTTTTACACATATTTTTCTCATTTATAAAAAAAATAAATGCATTACTTCAAAGTGTTAAGGGTTTTACTTCAGAGTCATTCCATGTCAAATCATCCAGCAAAAACGCGATTTGACACCCGAGGTTCTCAGATCTTGATGAAACTTCGTGAGGCTGTTCTATACATGGATATAAGAATAATTGGAAATTTTTATCTTAATATGACAATTACTTTTTGAATGGCAGAACTTTAAAATTTTCCCAAAAAATTGTTTAGCAAAAATCGCGTATACAGAAACCGTACATACATGAGTAGTTTCCACTATCAAATATTTATTTTTCGAGATTGAGTGTTAATCTTTTTTGCATTTTGATTGGTATTTCACTGTAAGGTCGAATTTGTAGTTAGATTTAAGTTTTAAATCAGTTAAAATAACTAAAAAAAACTCTAAACAGCAAACTTGAGTTCAATTTCGGACATTGACTTGTGCTCATAAAGAGCTAAATAGCATTTGTAGCCCACCTAAACTTCCAAAACCCAATATATTCTCAGAAACTAGATTAAAAATGGTACAAACTTATGCAATAAAATTGGTGGGGTTTGGAGTTATATTCAAGTTAGAGGTGATCAAAAATGTACTTTTGAAATGCACAAAAATCTATCAAAGGTGTTCTCTACTAGATCAAAATAAAATAATAAAATGAAATCAGGCATTTAGCACCATCAAGGCATGTCAAATAGATAAATTAAAGTGAAAAAAAAATATTAATGTAAAAAAATAAGCTTTTTTTTTTGATAATTATTTAGAACGACTATTGAAGTTGAGAACTCTCAACTTTTGAGGTTGGGCTCTTGTATCACCCATCAGATATACTGGGAAATAGCCAGTTTCTAGGGGAAGTGAATGCATTTATTAGCTCTTAGAGATGCCGGCTTCATCTTCACAAATTTTAATCATGTTATGAGTTAAAATCTTGCAATTATTTCTGGTTTTGGGAAGTTCAAGATGAAATCACCACTCAAAATCTGATCGAGTGTTAAATTTATATTTTTATTTTAGTAATATGCTTTAACTCAATCTTCTGAAATTCTAAAATCAAAAACCCCTTTAATCTACGTCGGTTTACTTTTTCTTTTTTCTTCTTCTTTTGTTAAGCGAGTCATTTTTTAACGTCACAATTATCATTCAATCGTTCTGCAGGTGCCAAGATATCCGTGCAATTATTTCACTTCAGATAATTTCCCCCCAAATCCACAGGTAATTTTTTGGGACCCTAAATAATTCTATTTATGAAAATGCCAGGCAATAATTCGAAAATTGTCTAAAAGTATGCAGCATGTATACTTGTATTTCAAGTTGAAAAAGAAAAAAAATACAAAAAATACTATGTATTGTTTTGTACGATAAAGTGTACAAATTTCTGTTTTACTAAAATTTTACTTTATATTTTCTGGCTAGTATTTCATTGTATAATTTTTAAAACTTAATTATAGTGATAGTGATACAGTAGAAAACATCATATGTAGAAGTCTATTTGTGAAGGTAAACATTTTTAAGACCTGAAATAGAGTTTCTATGGTCTTCTGACAAAACTTTTTAAGTACTCTTTTTTACCTGAAATTTTAATTTTTGATTCACAGTCACAAATGAAAGAGATCACCTAAAACTGGCTGTCCGAAGGTCTCAGAAACTTATCTTAAACGTGTCTTAACGTGTCTTAACAGTTAGTCTTAAACGTGTTTACACTTACAAATTTATTTCTGCGTATGGCGTTTTTAATTATATTACTATAACAATAAAAAATATTCAATTACTGTCATACAAGTCAGAAAATGCAAAGACAAATCAAAAAGACAAAATTTTGTAAACTTTAACCTTCATAGTTTTATTAACAATACAATCCACGACATATTTTGTTTTTCAACTTAAACATGAACACATAGTGACAAAATAATCACTAACAAAAATTATTTTATTTTCACCTTTAATCGCTTTCTAATTTATTAGCAATTTAAAAATTAGACTTCCTACTGACGACGTTAACTTTAAAGTGACATTGTGCTTGGCAAAAAAAAAATAATAAACTTTCGGTAAACCGTCATAGATGAAATAAACTTGCCATTGGAGGTTCAAGTGTATTAAAAAATCAAAAACATAAAATTGACACCTAGACGCATTTTGTGTTGTAACTACCGAAAACTTTTGTCCAATATATATATATATATATATATATATATATATATATAATAGAAGGAAACAAGGGTCAAGCAGACAGTAATAAAGATACAGCTTTAGTCTGGCCACTTTTCACGTGGACAATTGGCAAGCAACCAGTGAAGACAAAAACAAGTGACTGGGTCCAGTAGAGGGGGAAAATGTTCTTGGTCCAAAAGATAAAATATGGTTCTGAAATTTGTGAGTTGGTTTTATGACAATAAATTTCTAAGAAAAACAAAAACAAAATAGTTGGGACTAACAAAAACCGTCGTAAAAACATTGTTAAAAATTAATTTATAACATGAGTAAAACTTGTGAAGATGAAGCTGGCATCTCTAAGAGCTAACAAATGCATCCACTTCCTCCTAGAAACTGGTATTTCCCTGTATATCTGATGAGTTATAGAAGAGCCCAACCTCAAAAGTTGAGAGTTCCCAACTTCAGCAGTCGTTTTAAATATTATCAAAAAAAAAAAGCTCATATATTAATATTAATATATTTTTTTCACTTTAGTTTATCTAATTCGCATGCCCTGATGGTGCTGAATGCCTGGTTTTATTTATTAGTATATTTTTTGATTTAGTGGAGAACACTTTTGGCTGATTTTTGTGCATTTCAAAAGTACACTTTTGATCACCTGTAACTTGAATAAAACTCCAAACCCCACCAATTTAATTGCATAAGTTCGTACCATTTTCAATCTAGTTTCCGAGAATATATTGGATTTTGAAAGTTTTGGAGGGTTAAAAATGCTATTTAGCACTTTCTGAGCACAAGTCAATGTCCGAAATTGAACTCAATTTCGGTGTTTATAGTTTTTTTTAGTTATTATAACTGGTTTAAATCTTAAATCTAATTCTAAATTTTACTTTACAGTACAATACCAATCAAAATGTAAAAAAAAAAAAAAAAAAAAAAAAAAAAAAAAACCCTCTACCTCGAAAAATAAATTTCTTGTAGTGAAAACTTTATATGTATGTACGGTTGCTGTATGCGTTTTTTGCTAAACGGCAAGTTTTTGGGAAAATTTTAAAGTGCTGCCATCAAAAAGTAATTGTCATATTAAGGTAAAATTTTCCAGTTATTCTTATATCCATGTATAGAACAGCCACACGAAGTTTCATCGAGATCTGAGAACCTCGGGTGTCCACCCCTGGATGATTTGACATGAATTGACCCTTCAGTAGAATTTCCAACTACATATAATAAAATTTATTTTTAAATACATGTATTTTAAAGACAAGTAGTTCTTTTTCCTAAGGTCTGAAGGAGCAAGCGAAGGAAACAAATCAATAAAAAGCTTCTCCCAAAACCAATCTGAAGTCTCAATGGGTAAATAAAAGTATTAAAAGATAAATAAACAAATAATAAAAAACAAAGTAAAGTAAAGAGGATTTTAAAAACAGTAATTATTATAATAATCTACGAAAGCAACAAAGTTTAAGCTACTTCATAAGAAAAAGCAATCTATTCTTTAATCGTTGCCAAAACAGTAATACTGAAAAAAAATTTGGTCTGAAAACAAAAACAGCTCTATAAATTTATTCCAAAAATCCAATTGTCTAAAACTTTTTCATATCAGAGGGAAAATAAAGTTCGACTTTACTAAATCAATCATTCGATTACCTACCTTTGTCAATGTTGAGTATACGAAGAAAGGCAATGGCGTTTAATTAAATTTTTCTATTTTTTGAAAAGAAAAACTAAAATTAAGTGCATAATCTTTGCAATTTTCAAAATTTTGTTGGAGAAAACATTTAACAGTATTAGTACCTATTTTTTTGGATAAATAGGTTTGAATGTTTCCTAGGGCACAAATGTTAAATACTTTTCAATTGCTCAACCTATTCCCATAAAATAATGAAATCAACTTTTCGTTTTCGACAATTTGCACCAGAAGTTAATTGCGGTAAATTTGCTAGAAGCGATATTTCCTCACTAGATCCGTATTTTATGCAGGATTTAAAATTACCCATATCTTCCAATGCAAAAAGCGAATAATACGTAAAAATTGAAAGAAATTCTTTTCAAATCAAGAAACGAAACATAAAAATGAGTTGTAGTCGTTAAAATACTTTGGCTAAAAATCTTTTTTTCTAATCGAACTATTCATTCGAGTTTTTATGGAGAGAGGGGGGGGGGGTTAGACAGACACACAATTATCCTTGTCATATTCCTAGTTTAAAATTCGTAATTTTTTAAATATGTATTTAGTAATTGAATGTATTTTGACTTCGCTAGACGGAAGACTACAAACTGGTGTCAAGCATGTAGCTGATTATTAACTTTTCCGCTTAAAAAAATTAATCATTTCTTATTTTTTCTTGGTAGAAAAGAACAGAAAATCAATATTTAATGATTTTCTTTTCTTTTCTTTTTTTTTACAAAAATGAAAATAAATCAAATTTTCCGTAAGTTAACGTTAAATAAAGCATGAAACAAAAAAAATTGAGTCGTCATCTTAATACCTATTGTAGCCAAAACTGTGCGAAAAATGCTCTGACGTCACCAACAAAATAACTCTGCTTTAACTGTAAAATTAGATTCTCAAAGAAAACATTGATTTTTAATCACACAACTATACTCTGGTCCAATAATTTTGCCTGAAAAAAAAAATCTTAAACTAGAATTTACTGTAATTAGGTGGTATGTACTTCATATCCTGAGCAATGTAATTTTTGCTTTTTAAAAAGCAACTCTGATCTGAAAGACACAAAATAACTCGTGTAAAATGAGGCACGTATTACAAATAAGATCAGAAGAAAGTTATGATAGTGTTGCAAAAATGCTTGAAATATTTGGAGCAAACAATTTGGTAAATGTTGATTTTATGTGAGACGCCTTTGTTTGATAATAAAATAAAAATTTAAGCAACATACATACACGCAAACGTTTCAGTTTATCAGCTTATTCATAATAATGCATTCTATTTTTTGTCAACATCACGTAATGATTGTTTATCAACAATCAGTTACTAAAACTGTTTTAAAGTGAATGTCTTTAGCTCTTCTTGAACTGCTAAAGCAGCGATTAAGTCAATAAAATCCAGGCATCTAACATTTATACAGCCAATTTATTACAGAAACATTAAAAAAAAGTTTCTTTATGTGATATACGAAAGCTCCAAGCAGAAAAGATTAAAGGTTATTAAAATTTTATTGAGTAATTTTGTCTTATTTTCCTTTTTCCTTTCTTTTCTTATTTTTTATTATCCTTTTTCCCGTTTTTCAAAGTACATTTAATCATGAATTTCTATGTTCAGTAGAAGAGGATAATGCTCGTAATGCTTGATAGATCTCAAATTCTTCTCCGAGACTATTACTTTTATGTATTCATTTCCCAGATAAATATTTTAACAAAACGTCCAATAGATTTCCAACGATCAGAAATCTTTTTACGTAAGTGAAAAGAAAAAATTTAGCGTTTACTCTCTCTCTCTTTTTTTTTTTTTTTTTCAAGCATCGAACGTAAATAGGTCAGGGAAGGCCGGTAAAAATAACACGGGAGATCAAAAAGACTGCACGCATTTTAAACAAAAAATTCAAGAAACTATTATTTACGGAAAAGAGCATTTTCTATCTTGTGACAGATTTGCGCATTTTCGTTCAGGAAAATGAAAATATCTACTTCCAATTTATCATTCATTTCTTTTTGAAAACTTTAACTCGTGCATTTATATTTGCCTTAGAATAGTATATATCCTGTTTGTGAAAACTACAACACCACGAAGGACTTACGCGAGTGAGCTGAAAACTGTAGGAAATGTAAAGTAGGGCATGATATGCAAATGATTAGAATTGCAGACCGGTACTGCATGCGTATGCTGAGCAGCGTCCTCTGAATAGCGGATCAAACCGAATATAAATAAACGGATGTAACGAGGCGTGTATGATTATCGGTGGTTATATGCTAGAGTAAACGTTAACTGAATCTTTACTATGCCTCTTTGACAAAAGAAAGCAAAATTTGAGCAAATTTTGGAGTTTGAAAGGGGCAAAATCGTCGACCTTTGTAAAGCTGGATTGTCTTATCGTGCAGTAGCGGCCCGTGTGCAGCGTAACAGCAGCACAATCATGCGTGTTTGGAAGCAGTGGACGGACGAGGGTCGGACAGCTCGGAAATCCGGGAGTGGACCCCAAAATGTGACGTCAGCTCGCGATGACAGACACATGGTGCATATGGCGCTGACGGACCGCACAGCTTCTTCTAGACAATTGGCAGCCCGGTGGTCAACGTCTACAGGTGTTTCATTGTGTGCTTCATCAATTCGGAGACGTCTGTTGCAGCGTGGGCTGCGCGCAAGGATTCCTTTGTACAGGATTCCTCTCACGCGAAACCATCGCCGAATGCGGCTACAATGGGCTAATGTGCATAGGAGCTGGCGTGCTGATTGGCAGCAGGTCGTCTTTTCTAACGAATCCCGCTTCAATTTGTGGCACCATGATGGCCGAATTCGTGTCAGGCGCTATGCCAGTGAACGGCACATTCCGGAGTGCATTATCAAACGTCACAGTGGACGAACACCCGGAGTTATGATTTGGGGTGCCTTAGCATATCATGGACGATCACAATCGTTACGAATTATGGGCAATTTGAACAGTACCCGATACATATACGAAGTTTTACAGCCCCAAGCTATTCCTTATCTGCAAGGATTGCCAGTGGCTCTATTCCAGCAATATAATGCCCTTCCACAAGTCGCCAGGACTGTCAAATCCTACCTTGATTCCCAGCAGATACAGCTTCTTCCTTGGCTTACATATTCCCCGGATAAGTCACCGATTGAACATGTGTGGGATTTCATTGGGCGGCGTCTCGCTCGTGATCCTCATCCTGTTGCTTCGACAGACGAACTTTGGTTGGGCATACAAACAATACGGAATATTCTTCCGCAGGCAAATATTCAAACTTCGTTTTACTCCATGCTGAGTCGCGTAGCAGCTCTTATTGCGGCGCGTGGTGGCCAGACAAAGTACTAATTTCTATCTCTTTTTATTGTTTGTTTGGTTTAAAAATGTAATCATTTATTTGTACCATTACCACTCAACTGTGTATTAAATTTCATTCAACTATTATGCTTCCTTCATGGTGTCGCAATTTTCACAAACAATAACAACAACAACAAAAAAAAAACTTGCTTTATAGTTATGATACATGTATATATATTATAAGTATAAAACAAGGGATGAATACTGAAAAGATATATACGTAAATACGCATATGTATGTATTTGAGAATTCTTCTAGAACTAGAAATGATAATGTAAAAAAAAAAAAAAAAAATAAAAATCATATTGCAGTTTATTATGATAAGGGATCACACATTTAAGTTTTCCTCTCTCTTTTTAACTTTTAAAAAGTACACATGTTACTACGCAGAACTATTTTTTCCAAAAATTACTAATATGTGAAAATAGTGACATTGTTCAAATAATGCCAATTCCGATTGTAAATGTAATGACTTACCTTTTGTCGAACTTGCGACAATTCTTTTTTTCTCTATATCGCTCGATCCACTAAAAGTTTATCCTGCAAGTTAGGTTCATCAATTAAAGAATAATTTTTGATGTAATCTGTCTTTTAATTAGGGAAGAACTACTCCTGTTTTTTTTTTTTTTTTGCATTGCTATAGACGGGGAAACATAGATATATTTTTAAGAATCTACTTTTAACTACCATATTGAATTTGAATGCCAAAATCTTTGTTTTATATATCGTGCCGTCTTCAGCGTTAAGAAACTTGATGTCATATCTGACATTTTTAGTCGTCTATCTCATGACAGACGTCTATCTCATTTCAGTTGATATTTTTGCCGCTGTACCAACTTAATATTTGGCGAATCTATAATTTTTAATTCAAAAGGTTAGCAAAAAAGGGAAATATTCTATAGTTATAAATAAAATAGCATTAGATCTGACCTAAAATCTTCATATCTTAACAAAAATAACATTATACAGGTACAAATTCATCAACTAAGTTTTCGAAACATGCAGTGCAAATATATAATCTAGGGTAGTATCATTAGTTGCACGAGTAGAGATATTATTTTCTTTCGGTAATTTCAAAAAAGCTAAACGAAGACGACTGACTTTTTTCAATGTCCCGTGACAAGTCTTTGCATTCTCTTCGACGCAACAATTCATCATTGATCGTTGTTTTTATTCGCTTAATTAAGATAACTTGAGTTGGACAAAGCATTTCTTACCTAGAAAGCAATAAATAGTCATGAAAACCTTCATTGAAAACCGTCAGTAAAGAGGAGATTCCAACAAAAACCTATTTCATCTTGGCAAGAAGACAATTAGGCGAGGTGAACAAGTGTGTCCCCGAATTTTCAAATATCACATTCTTAATGATGGTGCTCAGTTGAAAAATCTTGTGCATTTATCAAATTTTTAAGCTTTATTATTTTGTCCTTCCCTTAGGTTTTCACACATACACTATGTCATATAACCCATAAGCAGAAGTTTATAGATTCGTTTTAAGACATTTTTTCTCATTATCACACTTGACCCACTTAGCGGGATAAGTCCAACTCTTGACCATTTTCATCATGCGTATACATTAACATTGAGAATTGGGTATGAACGTTACACGATATTATTGAAATTCAAAATATATTTGCTTTTTCATTAATAACAATGATCTTACGCTAATTTATGCGAGAAAACAAACAAAATAAGGAAGTGAACTAAAACACTAATGTGAGGAGGAAGCACCTGACTAAATTAAAAAAGAAAAAAAAAGTATTTACATGAAAAAAGATAAATATATATTGATTGAAAAAGCATGACATTATGCATTAAAATTTTTGAATGTAAAAGAAAATAGAGCTGACTTTTATCGGACCACATTTATGAGCGGGAAAATGTAGAGAATAATTTTTTGATATTGTGTTTTAGTTCGTTTTAGTAGGACAAGGAGCCATGTCACACAATAAATTCTCACCTCCGTTACCTAAACACAAAATGCCATTCCTTATTACCACGTGGCAGTAATGACATCAAATTTTATTTTCCATAATTACAAGGGAGCCCCCTTATTTATTTTTAGCCATAGTTGATGTTGTGATATTTTTGTCGAAAAACAAGAAGATAGATTTTGCTTTAAAAACTTAGTGTGGTTCTTCTGACCTCACCTCCGTGAACTTGAATTTTTGGGATGTAAATTATTGTAAAACAAGCAGTGATCATGTTTTCATATGCTTAACATGCGCAGATTGTAGCAACGAATAATAAAAAAAATCCATGAAAAATGTATTAGGGCTATATTAATGGAAAATTCCCCACCTCCGTGAATCTCACCTTCGTGTCAGACCTTATCAATGTCATTATTTCTGAGGTGAAAATAAATGATAGAGCGGATATGCATCAATAATAGGCATTCAACCAAAATTATAAATTGCCAGTATATCCTTAAATTTACTAAATACTATTTTTTAATATACATTTGAAACTACTAATTAAGCCGCACTTTAATTAAGAGAGCTTAATATTATATTCCCGCTAATCATTAAAATAGCTGATTGTTTGCACATTTAACAAAATTACTACTTTGACATTAAATTGACGTCGATTTCTAAACATTAAAAGTTTCTTTTTTTATTTCCGTGAACAAGGCATTTTTTAAATTTTTTTAATTTATGAGTAAAATAATTGGAACTTAGCTGGGTAATTGTTTATGGTTACTTCTAATAGGTAACAGTTTCATGTAAAAATGAAAAAAAAAAAGAAAACAAAAGGTTTCGAAATTGAAAAATATTAACGTTCAAAAGCTACGTTTTCTGGAGGATGACTTTTTTGAAAACTTTACATAGTGCTCTCTATTACAGATTGACATGATTTTTTTTCAAAATTTTTTGTTCTGAATATTTTACAGAAGACAAGATCCCATATCTCTTTCCTAGCATTCCCAAATATTTATTTATTTTTTATCTTTGATTTCTTCAGCTATTAAAGCTTGATCGTTGATTGATCTTGAACTCATTTTTTGCCTACACTCTTTGTGTTCTTTCTATCAATTGAAGAATCGCCGTCGCTCTACCAAATGGAGATTTCCAACCTCTCCCAGATTTTAAATGGTCTACGAAAGCTCTTTTTGGAATGCTAAATCACCTATTTACTGCTTTGCCACCTTATTTTTCAACTTTTACAAACACCAACGTTGTGTGGAGGTTATCCCTCAAATACGCTTTCCCTTGATCCGCTATTACGAACTCGCCATTTCCGAAGGTTTAGAGATTCTCGCTATTTTCGAAATAAATACACTACTGGAATTTAGTAGGAGTTAGTAAAAAACTAGACAGTGAGCGAGCTGAAAATAGGAATTAAGACCAAAATTAAAGACAAATAACACGTGTCGCCTTTGACCCACAATATTGAAGCAATTACTCCATTTTACTTTAAAAAAGGGGAAAGTACGACCCCTCGTACTGGTTACAGTATTTAATCAAAACACACCGTGTATTGTGAATAAAATATGACAACGTGTATAAAGTACAAATTGAGAATGAAAAAAGGTTAAAAAACCAGCAAACAGCTGTTTCGGCACTCTAAAATACAAGTGCCATCATCAGTGCATTAAAAACGAAGACAGGTTCACCCGACTAAAACACAGTCGAGGCGAACAATGGAATGAGAGACGAGTTGTAAAAGATATGAGAGCAATACCGGAAACGATGACGTCAAGGTTACGTCAGAACTCCGGAGGACAATTGCACTCAGGAGAAACGTCACGGACAAAAAAAAAATCTGACTACTTTAATTTTCGACTACTTTTATGTACACACCGTGTATGTTAGTAATAACTATTATTAAAAAATACTACTTACATCTACTGACTTCTATTGTTTGATATGACAACAAATTAAACGAAACTCCGTTACAAGGCATGTAAGTTATCACTGATTGTGTTTTATCTATGCAATCCAGTGTTGATCTCTACTTACATGAATAATCATAGATATTCTCTCTACATATCCGATGTATGGCAGAAGTTTGCACGGCAGCATTCACATAATTCTCAGGGGCCACTCTTACCCCGCGGACAAACTTACCCGAACTCACTTTAGCTTTCTTTATTTAATGTGTGTTCTTCAGGTTTTAACGTAACAGCGCATGAGCGCCATTACTTACAATTGCTTCCCATAGTAACTCAGCATGTCCATTCAAACTCGTCAACTACATTTCTCGAGTTTACTGCTTGCAGCATTTAAGACACATAGTATTTAACGTCCCCTGCTCAACTAAGTTCACCTTTATGCCTACGTATAAATTAGTGTTATAGAATTAAAAATTGATAATTCATAAATACATTTATTAAGTAAAAATACGTATAATGTTTTTATTTGTAGGAGTCTTTCTAATGTGGAACGACCGCTCTGTTGCAAAGGTGCTTCATTGTATATCCGTAATTCGTCATCAGCAGTCTAAAGACATATTGTGTCTATTGAAGTAAGTAACCAATATTGTATTAAATGAAACTATCTATGTAACAATATTAAATACATTTTTGTTCGTATTTTCTTGCCTTTACATTCCGTTCTATTAGGTTGTACATCTACGCATATTATCACTGAGGTTTCTTACAAAAGTAGACAGGAATAAGCGAACCTTCTTCAAGTTCCAATTAAAGTAATAGTAAGATTTTTTGTGAAACAATTGAGCAACGAAAGCATTTTCCCCCAACTTTTTCTGTTTCTTGAAAAAGGCAAAAAATTGATCGAAGTACGTGCTGAAAGTTCATAAGTCTGTATTAAATTCAGGTTGGCCTCTAGAAAAATACAATTGAGAAATATAAAATCAATAATTTTATTGATTGTTTTACGTTTCTCAACTGAAATTAAAACTTAAGAGTTTGTGCATAGAATTAGGATTACAATTTAAAAAGAATATCACTTGCTAAATATACTACTTGAAAACGTTTTCAAATTAGAGCGTAAAGAATTAAAAACTCGAAATGGAATACATAGGGCAAAATAAATATTTACCATGATTAATTGCATGTTTTTGTAGTGCAAGCTACAAGTTTTTGCATGCATGTTTTTTTCAGGGTTGTTGTACTTTTCATTAAATTCTACGGAGACTTTTACAGCACTCAAACGTGGATTTTTCATAAATTTTCACACTGTAAATCTCTGATCACGTTTTATTAGCTTTTCCGGTTGACCCTTTTTTTCCTTGTTTCCGATCCAATTTTTTTTTGTACAACATTTTATCAAGCATTGAAATATACAAAATGGTAAATTAACTAATTTAGTGGTATTTCGAAGTGATTTACCACTACTATGACGGGAAAAAATTGAATTTCGAAAAGTATTTGTTGTTTTTTTCGAATAGCAGCCGTTTAAAAATAAGTAGAATATTACTCTGTAAATAAGCAAAACATTAAAGCTAAATGATTTTTTAGTGTCAATACAATGCAAAAGAATTAATAAAACGACACATACTAATTTTAATCATTAATTTTTCCGAAAATTTTTTAGTTTACGATAACTTTTGAGGCATATTGTTACTCTGTCTATTCGTTTTTTTTGCCCGTTTCAAAAAGAAAACCAGTTAATATTTGAAAAAAAAAACCCTACTGGGTTTATGTAAAACTACATAGAGATGATGCAAAAAATATTGGACTTCACATAAGAATTGAGTTTCGCGTTATTTTGTTTTTACTACAAGATTTTAAAGTATACAAAATTTTTATAGTTTTTTGAGCCACTGTATTTTAGAGTTACAAACTTTTATTCACACTAAAGGTGAAAAACACAGTAATCACAGTAAGGACAAAATAAAGATACAAAGATATTTTTTTGGGAAAAAAGTGATTAAAACACCGAGATTGAGAAAGTCAATTGAAGTAGTGACAATCAAATGGATGTAAGTTGACGTTTTTAAGTTTTGAGTAAAACGCGGTTAAAGATAAGATCCTGCGTAGACTTTCATTAAAAAGTTTTTCCAAATCATGCTATGTAACAGAATCTACCAGGACTACTAGTACTATATCTTGTCCCAAGACAGAGAAGAGGTTCACCTAACATTTGTACTGGTTATCTCCAAATGTTTAATTTTGCCACTTACACCCCTTTGCTTCTCACTGCCTCAATAGAAATATTCGTATACCATTACGAAATAATTTTTTATCCTAATTTTAGTTTAAGTGAATACGTTTATTCGATAAAGTTAATTTGGTAAATGCATAGTTTGTATTTAAAGTAGCAAACTTTTATCGGTGCCAAACTTTAAGCAAATCTGTGCGAAGAGGTTTCTCTTATACTCTAACTTTTTAAATATAAATTAATTCAAAGGTTCTATTTTTATGCATTGCTTTTTCTTTTACGTTCCATTTCTTATACACATAGTGCTTGATTTAAAAAAGTTACGTTGGTTTAAAAAAGCGGCTAGTATTTCCGTCGCATTAATTTTAGTGCTTTTGGCGTTGTCCGCAAATCGCTTCCTTTAAACATGACATAAAAGCAGACCGCCTGAACTCTTTTAAAATGGTTCCTTTAAACATGCCATAAAAGCAGACCGCCTGAACTCTTTTAAAATGCTATCAAAGAAGTCCACCCAAACAGTGACTTCGACCCTAAACCGTTCGCTTGTAAGTCCAACGCTCTACCGACTAAGCTATACAGTATTCCCTGTAAACAATGCAGGCGGACGTTTGCAATTTAATCAAACGAATCCTTCCGATTTTCATCAGTGTTATTTTTCTGTTATTTTAAAAGCAGTTTAAATGAGAATAGCTTTTTTATTTTGTTGCCAAAACCTGAGGATTTGTTTTAAAATTATACCTTTTTTTATGAAGTTTGATGATAGATTAAGGAAATTATGACGTTGCCAAAGAAAAAAAAAACTCTTTTGAGAAATAATATAGAGTGAAACCTGTGTAAGTTGACCTCTTGTATTGCAGTACTTTGGTGATCAATTTAGACAGGTGGCAATGAACAAAAATGTTTTTTGTCTTTCTTGCACCATGCATTCCTTTTTTAACTAATTGAAATTCTTCAAACTCACTTTCAGTATTTGACATTACTTTAAAACAACAATAAAACAATTATAAATTAATAAGTAAAAATGTTAGTTAAATATCTTTAGAAAGTGTTTACCAAAATGACTCATGAAGTATCATACAAATTAAAAATTTCTGTAAAATCAATTAAAAATAAAACAAAAACATTGTCTTATTGTCCACGAAAAAATACTTGATATTAACAATTCCTAAGAATTTATAGCCAGTCAAAAATGACTTAAATTCTTCGTTTTATCTTTCTAAAACATTTGTAACCATGGTAATCACTTTTCAACAAATTAGAATCTCTTTATTAAAGTTTGGCGCATTTTTAAGGACTTAACATTAGCCCATTGTTTTTCGATGGAAACATAAATATTCGTATTTTTTTTCTAAAATGACTAGTTGCTTATTTGAGGCATAACTGAGTTAACTTTTAGTGCAATCTAATGCTTCAGCCAAGTGGTGATCTTTCAAAGGGTTTTTTACAATAATCCAAACAAAAACTGGATGTACATTAGTGTTCAAGATAGGTGGTCAAGATAGGGAGGTTGGTAAAGTTACAAAGGTTTTCCTTTATTATGTAAGATAGGATTAATTCCGTTCTTGACAAAATATGTATATAATAAGCTTCTACTTGATATTACTGAAAGATTCCATGTACTTTTTATTCATTTTGCACATCAAAGGGAATTCTTGCAGTCTTTATCTCAAACTTTGGTACTAAAAATAATCTGCAAGTACAAAATTGATTTTTTTTTTCGTAAAGATCATGTCTTGTGGTATTTTTAATTTTTTCGGCATATAGCCATTACAAAAATGTCTACTTCGGAGAATATTGCTAAATATTCAATGAAAAAATTATATACCTATTACAACGTCTTGCAAAACGTTTCATGTAATAATAATTAATGAAAGTTCTTCTGTCGACTGTAATTTAATTGGAATCGTTGTAACTTCGGCTAAAAAATTTGGCGTTAAAAATGACTCCACAAAAAGTCAATTTTATTTTTTGTTTTATTTATTTTGTGGAATCTTTTTCCGGGAAGTTTCTATATTATGCCCCCCCAGAGCTATGAGAGAACCATTTTGATAAGAGCAAATTGCCACACTTTAAGCAAAGTCGATCAGGCACTACAGGTTTTCTCCGATACAGGACATTTATAAAGTCGTACACTGATCAAGAAAAATTATTTAAAACACCAATTTCAGATCTATGCATGATTCTTTTTATATTTTGATCCTTATTTCATCAAGTTTTTTTCTCATTAGTGCAATATTATACTTAAAGACGAATCCATAGAAAGACCAACATCAATTAAATTTTTGGTCAAACATATCTTTGTCCCGGCAGTTTTTATATTAAAAAGGACAACAACCAAAACATACACATAGTCTTATCGCTCCGTATTCAATAACAAAGATCAAGTACTATATATTATCGCCAATAAATTTCACGTGATGGCTCTATACTGATGGATATGTTACCTACTCATTTCTGCGCCTTCTCACATCAATCGCGACAAGATGAAAGAGGCAAATGATGATAAGTAAGAAAGAAAGCATATCTTCCCTGGTATTCCCACGGCCACGTTTTTTCTCCCCAAAAGAAGCTGCCTAAGCAGAAAATTCTTTTATTATAAGTCTAGCATTTTTTTCCAGGGGAAATTCTTCGCTGAGGCACAAATGGAAGGTTTTATTCTCTCATTTAGACTCAAACATGATTTATAAAGGATAACGGTTTTGCTTTTGAACATTTTTATTGTTGCAAAACTTGGATGTTTCTGACACTGCTTTGCATATTACTGTGCAGTTCCGTTGGGAGATAAATACGATTATGATGAAATATGTATGGAAAAGCAAAATTTATGTAAAATTTTTTGATTTGTGTGCACAAATGTATTTTTGAAAATAAGAATTCGTCTTGTGTATTTTAAAGTGATTTTTTTCAAGAAGCTCCTTCGCTTTCTATGTACATATTGTTAAACAAATTTATTTTGTGTGTTTCTGGATGACGAAAGTTTTTAGCCGAAATTATTTTTTTGCTTTGTTCTTAGCAAAAACTTTATGCTTGACTTTTCAATTTGGTAGTTTATTGTTTAAGATATTATATTTTTTTTTGTCATTTTGAATGCTTAAATTTTGACTCGAGCTGACGTCTAGAAATATTTCAAAACAAATCTAAATTTTTTAAATTTAGGAGAAGGTGGGGCACTTCTGACTTCCTTTTACTTTTACCCTTCAAGTTTATATTTATTAGCAAGAAAATAATAATCTTTCGCACACAACATATTTTTTATAATTTTAACTGAAGTATTTTAGTATATAATTACTATGCTTATTATAAAATGGAATAACTTAAATAGGATGAATGTACACCCTGATGATGTACTTTGGTTCCAGAGGTAGTGTGGAACAGGTATAAATTATGCTGATGCTAATTTCTTTTAAATTCCTACTTTTTTTTTTCATGGTATCTTCATCTTTTCTATGTATGGAAAAACTTCAAATTGAGAAGTTCTATAGCTAAACAGATGTAAGAATCTTTGGTACCTTCGTATTATCCGGACCCCAGTGGTTAGTCGGCTTTTTTCCTTTCTAATGTTCTTATTAAATCCTTAACGTAGGAGCAACTGCCTTCTCTGTGAATGCCTCTTTTTGTTTTGTTTTTAAAAATTGTTCCAAGTGTGCGAATGCTTATTATTAAAATCCTTTTAGTTAATCAAAATATCAAAAGTCATTTGAATTAATCTTTAGGCATGAAACAAATCTTACTCTACTCTGTTAGATTACAATATTAATTTAGTAAACAAAAAACATCATTGTGTTTTTTTAGAAACGCTAGGGGAATCTAAGTGAACCTCGGTCCTGTCTAAGCTACACTTTATTAATAGGTACAAGATAAACTACTAAATCACCAACTGAAAATTTTCTAATCTCCGTGTTGTGCACAGGTCTAACCTCATTTAATCACATACTATTGTAGCTAAAACTCATTGCAAGTTTTTTTTTATTTTTTAAAACAATATGTATGTTTTGAGCTATAACATGGAAAAGCCAATATAAAGAATTACCCTTGAAGCGGGAATTTATTCTTCAACACATATTATACCTCGTCTTCTTTGGACGTAATTTCGCCACGTTGAGAGCTATGGTGATGAAAATGTCGCAAACCCTATGTGCAGTGTTCCCATACCACCGAAAGTAAAGTTAAAGATGATATAGGACCAAAGTAGGGTAAAAGCACTGTATATGGTGTGTCTTTTGTATTCGAAATTTGATATGATTAGGAAACTAAAAGAGATATTTAGCGTGAAATGAAATTCAGAAATCTGGGGTTAGGATATTTTAAAAAGCTTAGCTCAAAATTTTAGAATATAAATTTCATATTTTTTTTAAAAATCCTGAAGAGATATTCTTTATGGGATCACACATATTATGAGGTTCCAGAAAAATAAAACTGGAAAGCATTTGTTTGCATTTCAAGCACCTATATGTCTTCCGCCATAAGTCACGCGGTGTAAAAATTGGCGCTGCATTCGCTTAATCCTTCCGGTTCAATTTACTGTAAACTTTTTTATGTATTGCAAACGCTCAATTTTGCAATAATACTTACCTAAAAATTTAACAGTGTATCACAAGAACAACATCAAATAGGTAGCTTTATAAATATCAAGGTTTCCTCAGATCTTCTTATGTAGCGTATATAATGATGTTGTACTTTGCATTTAACGCAAATTACTCAAATACCGAGATTCCAATACCGAGAATTTGTTTTCATTTAAAGTGTAAGGTATAACAAACAATTCCAGTGAAAACCATAGGAGATAGTCTATTGCAAACACGTTAAGAACAAATACATAATGTATATTTTGTTTAAACATTTAAATTCTTCCGAGAAATGGCAATTTAAAAGTGGAACAGATTCTTTCCAATAAAGACTGTCAAGAACAAGATATTTATTATTTAAGTCCAAGTTCGAAATGGGACACAAACGAGCCAAATCAACAATATACACTGAGAAATCCACCATCATTTGCTTCTAATACAATTCAGATGTATCTTTCCTTAAAATAAGTTAGCTTGGGCAACATTTACGCTATTGTGAACACAAAAACAGAGATCCGTTGCACTATAAGCAAACTACATTAAGTTATTATTTATTTTTCTTTATACATTTAGAGAAATTTAGTAAATGAATAAAGTTTCAGTTGAAGTTTTCAGCAGAAAGTTTATAAAAGAACTTTCGGGATACTACTTAACGGAGTTAGTGGATATTACCAAGTCTTCCTTTCGAATGATAAAATATCAACCATTTGCTTATTATCAGATTTTGACCTAAATATATTGCTGCAAAAATATTAATAAAAAATAAAATTAAAAAAAAGAAACAATTGAAATTGCCGAGATATATTGACATAAAAAAAAACAACTGTTAGTACATAGGTTTAAAACATGTAATCAAAATTTGGTCTCAAGAAAAAATCAGAAATACGTCGAATGAAATATTATAATCGCTATTTTTCTTGATGCATTGAAAGAAAATGTATAAAAAAGGAAACTACTAAATGGATTTTCTGTATATCATTACATGATTTTCTGGATATTATTAAACGGACTTTTGGATATAACTATTGACGATTTGCTTGTCTCTTAAATAGGATATTGGCCTTTAGATATTTATTTTAAAAAAAAAGATTAACACTTGCCGATATATTTTTATGCTTAAAAAAGTAGAAAAATGTGTGAGAAACACATACCTCAATCAGTTAATCTATTTTGAAGTAAATGTTGTGAAATTTTGCTTTCTGAAGCAGTATATAGGATTTTCTTTAACAAATAGTATCATAAAATATGGTGGATTTTCTTCCACATGCAAGGAAGGCTGTCAGATGCATGTGATGAATTACAATTGATAATCTGACACTGAAATATGAGCTACCGTTTTGAACCATGTTTCGTTTATTTTTATGTACGGAACTCAAGTTACCGGTTTGAAGTTTTTCATATTAAAAACATGCACGCTGTGGCATTTGTTGTTGACATGTTTTGTGATTTGATGTCAAAAAATTGTTGAAAAACGAAAATATTATTTAAAGTAATGCAACTTCAATGACGCTATTCTCTTTTGGAACAAACTGAAATTACTTTTTTGCATCAAAAATTTTACTTGTTCCAGAGTTTTAGATTTTTTTTACTATTCAAAGTAATAGTGTGATATAAGGAAAAGTATAATTTTGGAGACAGTCTTAATGCGCAATTATATCTTTTTCATTTGAATAATACAATATTGTCACATACAGAAAAAATAAATTTATTCGATTGAATTTTGTCCCCTTCTACGTATGCCGTTACAAAACGTTTTAGATGCGTCAATGTTTGTTAGTGGTTCTGAATTATATAGTTGGTTTTCTGTTAAATTTTTCAACTATTAGTAAGGCATTTTTTTAAAAATAGAATTCATCCCAAATTCAAAATAATACAATGGTAGGAACTTCATAAATAAAACCTGACAATACATCATCGAAATTGAGCGTTTATAAGTTAAAACATTATGGCATGTTACTCGCAAATTGGCACAAAAAAAAAAAAAAAAAAAAAAAAAAAAAATCAGTAACAGGAATTATTTTATCAGTTTTAGTGCCGTTGATACATTTAAAATCAAACGGATTCTTTGCATGGGTTAACAAATTAGAATAATTAATTCACTCAATATGAGTTTGAAAAGTATGATAATCATTTGCATACCAATTAATCGTTATTATGCAGCAAGTACAGGTTAGCCTGAAAGAATGTCCCGGTTTTAAAATTTAATTATTTCATAAACTATTACCCTTACCTATATAAATGATACATAAAAAAATTGCCCAAGTTTTTTTTAATGAAAGTAACTAGGGGAACATGGGGCAAAGTGAAATATCGGGGCAAAGTGAAATGGTGAAATATTTCCTATGCTTTATGCTCCACCTATCTGGTATTATTTTAAATATATAATACCATATGTAGTCTATTCCAGTCAAGAAAAAATACCGCCAAAGATTAAAGAACTTGGTAATATAGGCAGTTTTTAAAAAATGGTACTCATATTGTAATATTTTGTTGCTAGTCAAAATTATTTTTGTTGCTATAAAATGATATAATTCTTGTTATTAACATTTTAAATATTAATTCAGGCCTCCTAATATTCAATTAATTGTTAAGTTAGTTATTATAAAGCTTATTTGTATTTTTAATAAATTTTACAATTAGTCAAGTACTTGCGGGGCGAAGTGAATGGGGCAAAGTGAAATAGTTTGTTTCAGTTACTCACTCAATCATTTAATATAAATCACTTGCGTTTTCATTTATTAATTAATTCATTTACATTCATTCATTTAGTAATTCAATTATTTATCATTCATTTAGTTAAAATTAAATACCCAAAGCATAGTTGTGTCAAAACAAAAATAAAACTAATTTGCTCATACTAGACAGACTATCCTAGTAATAAATGAAAAAGTTTTCTACTGAATTTACACCCTTTAAAAAATTAAATATTATAAAATTCGGCAGCATGCTGTGGTTGCCTCTATTCATATATTTTACAGCACTTCAAAACCAAAATATCTATCAGATCTTCAAGTTCTCTTTTTGCATACGCAAGCAGTGATTGAACCAATCTTTTACATTTTATTTATTTTTTAGAAGCAGATAACATTAACACTTGGACTAAGTCAATTGCTATACCCCACCTAAATATTGAGACATCGCAACACATAGTTGTAAGATAAATCTAATCTATTTGTATTCCCTTTTCTCAAGAAGCATAAGGTCAAGATCCGAATTGCATCGACCCAAATATGACAGGAAGCTTGAACTCATCACATCCACAACAAAACCAGTGGCATTACTCTGTTGACTTATCTGCGCAGTAGTTTGATGATACTTAGAATGAGGTGTTGATGCAGAAGACAGGAATGTAGATATTGCTCCGGTCTGATGAAAGGTGGTACAAAATACCAGTAACTGTGAAATGATTGCTTATAAACATTTCTTGATAAGCTTTCACTAGTTTTCTCTCACATCAAAGCAAATAACGTTCGGAGAAAAATGTTTTTTTTTTGTTTTTTTTTTCCTTTTTTTTATTACTTACCTCAGTCTTACCCCTTCAGACCTGGTATCCAGTATACCGGATATGAACTTTGAACAGCTGCTCATCATTTAATGATTAATTAAATTACTTGTTTTTTTTTTGTCCTTGTTGACTCTATACATTCTGCTCTTTATTATCTATGAAATAATTTCTCGTTTAAGGATTGAAACAACTCCCAAATAGGTATTGAGAGTTAAATGAAAAAATATTATATAAGCTTTGTGCTAAAATATGATTAAAGTGTTCGCTGATTGGTTATTTGCTGTCTTGTGTACTGAATTCCTACTGGTTGGCCATCTTTGGTAAAAAATACCGGTGTCCACTTTGTTGTTGTTAGTTCTCTCGCGACTTTCAGTTGTGTTGGTGAACTTTTTGCGCTGATGAAGAGGCTCCATTGTAGCCTTGAAATAGCTATATGCTGTATTTTCCTCAAAATTTTTGCTTTATTTACGTTGTTTTTTCACTTTAATCATAAGTATTGAGAGATTGGGATTGGCACGTTTGTCCAAGCATTGATTCTCGTCGCAGATGCGAGTTTTTTTCTGACTTTTTAAAAAATATAATCTTTTACTTATCATCTCAAATGCTTATATTATGTTTTTCTTATTATTTAGAGAACATTTCCAATGAGGTTTGTATAGTGCTTCATCGTTTTTCAACTGAAATATTTATTTCACAGGGTATGTCTGTTATTTTGGGCACATCATAACTCTTAATTTTTCACCTACAAACTTGAAGTTTTGTTTGACGTTTTGTTTTGCTATACTTTCTTGTCGCAGTATTCTGTCTACCAAGTAAATAAAAAAATGTTTAAAAACTTTATTGTCCCGAATGTCGAAGCTAGAAAAAAAAATAAACAAAATGTGTACGTATCTTTCAAGATAATCAGTAAGCAATAGTCTTAGCACATAATTAACTTTAATGATCAAATGGCCCTTTTTTATGCTAATTTATATTGCATCATTTTTTTAAACTCATATTGCAGACACCCATTATGTGTGGATTCATACTACATCTATTTAACACGAATTTATGTTGCAGAAATATAACATGAGCTTAAATTACATCTAAAAAAATTCACTCTCGCTAATCAAAATTCTGTCAGAACTTATTGGTAGAAATATATCCACATTGCTATGCTTCAAGTCAAGCTGTGAATACGCTTGATTCTGTTTCTTGTTTTTTGTGGTACTTAACTTTTGCGGTATCTCAGTTTTTGTTTTTTGTGTAGTACTTAAAATAATAATAAAATATAATTAGTTCACAATTATATCTTCATTAAGGATAAATTCCAAGAGTTCCCCGATAACATGCAGATTAAAACTTGACTGACACTAAAGGAAAATTTTCTTTGCAAAACAATTTCATGGGGGAAGGTAGTTTACTTTTCTGAAGCATAGAGTGATTAAATTGAGAAATTTTACTTTTCTTTAAAAATTTCACTCACGTCAACGTTGTTTGTTGCATTTGCAAATATTTCCTTTTTGCATTAAAAATAATTTATTTTTCTAGCAAACTGTCGGATTTACATTTAATTGCCTTCCTTGACTTTTAATATAAGGAATAAATTTATTGTTATTAAGCAACTATATGATTTATTATTCAAAATGTAAAATTAATAGCCAGAACTGCCGGGGAAAATCGTATAAATCCAATTTTTCTACTCATCAGCATAAAAGAAAATTTTACTGACTAATAACTGTTGAATAAATACATATCAGTGTCCGTTCAATGTGCTACAATGGATATTATAATTAAATCTTCGTATACGAGGTTAAAACAGGAATAATCGAAATGACTATTTTTCTTCAACTGTTATTTTTCTAATTATAAGCAATTTCGATTATACTTTTATCGTCATGTTGTTTGTTCAGACGTGTCTCTATATATCATAAGAAGAGAAAGCGAAAAAATGTAAGGGTTATCCGGTTTCATAATGCAGCTCCAGAAAGGAAGTGAAATTAACTACTAAAATATTAATAAAATAGTCTTTGTTGCTATTTCATGCTGCATCTGATTAGAGTGAATTAAAAAACAACTATTGCGTTTGTGACAGAGCAATTTCTTTGCTTAACAAATTGAATCTCGTAATTTACTTTTCAACAATAAACTGATGGTACTTAGAACAGTGGTATAACTGAGGAAAACTGTCTAGTAGGCAGCAAGAAATTAAAAATGTTTTATCGAAACTTTTCACTTACTGCTGGTTTTTTTTTTTCTAAAGCATTGGGGTGAAAACATTTTCAACATAAACGCAATTAAAAATAAGAAATATATGGATGCCTCACTTGCCAAATCGATTAACTCCATAAAACAAAAAGTTGAGAAAAGAGATGAAGAAAATGATGTTATCCATAGGAGTAAATAGGACCTCGTGTTACATTTTCTGCCACCACATGGTCAGAAATGTACTGAACGAAAACTAATATAAATTCACATGCTAAGCATTGATAAATTAAGTTACTATTAAAGCAGAAATGATTTTTTTTAGAAGTGGAGTTAATCGATTTGGCAACTGAGGCATACATATAAAACTCGATTTACCTGTTATCGCTTTATCTCTTTGTTTTGTTCTTGAGCACACACACACACACACACGCACACGCACACACACACACACACACACACACACATATATATATATATATATATATATATATATTTATTCCTTGTACTATGTAGTCTTATAAGATTTTTCTTTGTCTGGCCAGTGCTACGAAACTTTAAAATTTGACAGTGAGCAGAATTATATTTTTGGAAAAAAATATTTTCTTTATGACGTAGTGTTATTGTACAATTTAAACTGGCGTAGTATAGGTTCAAGATCTAAGATATGTAATTGGCATATACGTATAATGTATATGTTTCATGTTAAAGAGTTTTTCGTTGCAATTTGATGCTTGTTCTGCATTTTTTTTTTATCTTGTTCACATATGCCCCTCTATAGGAGCAAATATGAACAATTGAACACTTCTTTTTAAAAATACAATAATGTAAAGAAATAGTATATATTGTTTTAATCTCAAAAAATTCCACGACACATTGAAAAGACAATTCAATCATGGGGAAGTTTTCTCTTTGAGAAAATGATAACATTGTTTGAAAAATAAAGAAATGAAAAAAAAAAAAAAAAATTCTTCACGTGTACCCCCTTTTCCTTACATAATATTTTCTGAAACATGATAAGTAGTAAAACAAAATCGTAGTAAATAATCTAGTACTCGAACAGTTTTAATTTACAATTATTTGTATTTGCAATTAAAAAAAGGGAATTCTGGTTAAACTGTAAAAAAAAAGCTTAATTGCATGCATGAAACAAGAGCATGCAAAATATAGCCCGTTTTGAATTAACACCGTTTAAAAATAGCGGCAAAAATATCAACTTGAAAATTTGTTTGATGCAAAAAACCTAACAACCAATTATCCATTTTTGCTCCTTTATAATAGCGGGTTTAAAACACTCTTTTCAAATTACATAATTTAAGAATTATATAATTAAAGAACCAAGTGCATTTTTCGCAAACAAAGAAGAAGAATAAATTATTACTGAGCATTATTTTCGAGTTTACTCATTTCTCTTTAACTGTTAGTGAAATGCTCTCTTTTTTAAGTTTACTTTTCTGTGTAATGCAGATTATTTTTTTCTTTGTATTTCCGCAAAACAAATAATTATTTTGCTCGACTTTTAATGGAAAATATTTTGGCGACTTAAAACTGAAAAAAGGGAAAATCATTCGACCATTTTTATGCTAAAACGTCCTTATTTACATTTTAATTGCTCAAAGCAATTTTGACTACCATTCCTGACAAATAAAATAAAACAAATCAAAATAAATAAATAAGTTAATTTTCTCAAGAAATGTAGTGGCAATATTTTGATGACATTATTAAATTGTATTAAAGGATGAAATTCAATTGAAACTAAATGTAATGAAAATAATATATTTTAAAATATTGTCAACATTGAAGAGATTTTTATCGCTGAGAACGCAGAACAAAAGTAAAAATTACATCATTTGACGGTTTGTAATTATGTCTGATACTTTTATGCTTTCATTTTTTTTCTTTAATATAGTTTAAAACGTAATCGATAAGTTTAGCTCATCACGCTCTTTGTACGTATGTAAAATAATCAGAACCTTAAAAGAAAATCTATTTCTACTTGGCTCAATTTTATGTTTTATTCAGTTAACTTATATTTTGTTTATGCTTGATGAGAGAGAGAAAGAAATCTTTTCAAATTTCGTGAAATCCGTCGTTGAATTTCTTTTTCTAAAAAGTGTCTATTTTTTCTCTAAGTGCCTCTTTTGTCTTTCTAATGCTTATTCTATACAGGTAACATGTTGGACACGATTCTGCATTTAATGCCATTTAACCCCGATTCGTTCGTTATTACCCCCATCCTCTCAGATCAACCCAGCGTACTTTGATGTTACCAATTAGCAAATAATGCTCAGAGTTTTCACTTGATAACACCAGTTTGAAATGTGTGTTATTTAAAGTCATATACAAATAATCTAAGCATATACTCTATGTAAATTAATTTCTAGAAGTCAAACCGTTTTTGATAAATATGCAAGTGACCGTTAAAATAAGAAAATAAGCACTTTTATTCATGTAGGAACAACAAAGGGAGTAAGACATTTCCAAAGATTATGCGATGTTTCTAGTAACTCCATGATACATGATCTAATATTACACATGATAGTTTAGTGCTTTAAATGATCCAGCAACTCACGTTTCTAGATTTTGTGTAATGGGGTTTATGTTGTAGAAATAAAGTCAAAATGATCATCTTAACCTTTTAAACGCCAATGTTCCCAAACAAGAACAAACAAAAAAAAAGTTTAAGAACGTTTTGCTTGTGACGATTTAAGTAATATTCTACTAACTTTCAAAAGTGCACTTGATTTTGTGAAAGAAAAATAATTTCTCGTTTATAGTAACTGTTGCCCACAAAAAATCGGAAAAAAACATTCGTTTTCGTTGATTTCCAAGAAGATTTATTAAACTTTTTTATACAAAATTAAAAAGTGTCTATTGCTTATGAAATTTCACATTATTAATAAATAGGGATCATGTTGATGAACAAACATGGTAAAAAAATGTGCAGCAAAAATTTAAATTTTATAGGCTATCAAACTTGTATGTTCCCAATCGGGAACATCAATCTTCTCGATTACAATGTTTTGTACACTGAATTACACCAATTGGCATAATTTAGTATACAAAACAAAATCAGGAAAATTTCGCAGCTTATTAGTTCTGTAACGGAAAAATATTGCTTTGAACCGTTATTGAAGCATATAAAACCAAGTAAATGACGTTTCTACCCCCCCCCCCCCCCCCAAATTTCCAGTTTTGGGACAAAAGTGATTTAGTAAAACCTACTTAGTAATAAATTTATCTCTCAGTACGAGTAAAATATTTTAAGTTAGGAATTTTTTTTAAACATAACTTTTACGTATAGTATTAACAATTATTGTTTGTAGTTATAAATTTTTGACTTTAAAGGGTTTTTTCTTTAGTTATTTCCGATTTCATGTTTTGACTTTTTTCTGTTTTTTTCCTTTCTTTTTTCTTTTTTTTTTCAAATTTTAAACCATTTACCTTGCAAAAGACATATGAATGTAACTTAAAGAATGAATTCTATCAACTATTTTTGCTTTTCCATTGATTAAAGGGATGGGTTTTAATCTTATTTTTCGTTAAGATAAATATTAATTGTTCACATCTGTGGGTCGATGGATACGTATATTAGCATATGATTTTTAAGCCATAAAAACATCCTAATATCGAAATAAATGTCTTTAACGGAAGGAAATGTCACGCTTTTCATTATCTATATAATGGAGAAACGCACAATTCACGATTTTTCTTTAATAGCAGCAAATGATTGTTTGATTTTGATATAATATTAAAGTCTTGCAGATTAAATGGTGTGAATAATAGTAGATAATGTAATAAATTTCCATTGAATTACTGTTAAGTTTTACATTTATATAATGTAATTTAGATTCAAAATGATTTAAAAGAGCTTGTTGAATCTTCTTAAGTTTGAGTCATTTATATAGGGAAAATAACTGCTACAATTGTCGAAGATGTGTGTAAATTTTTACTTTTACGTACATTGTTTTAATTAACCTTTTAGAATTGGCTTGTGAATAAAATCCGGAAACTGAAATTCATAAATGTAATAAATGTTAAACTGTTAAAGTGAATATCTTTTGTGGCGTCGAAAAATGTTATTAAATTTATAAATTTATTCAAGTAGCATTAGCATTTAATTACTTATCTCACTTAAATTTTTTGTTTTTATTTTCATTATTATTACAGCGCTTTATTTTAAATTCTTAATGCTATCCCTATATATTTTTATGGTTGAGTGCATTCGCGTGAGTAACTATTTCCTCTTAAATATTTCCTAATGAATTCACAAACTGAAAAAGTGAGAAAAATATTAAATCATTTCACGTTGCCTACGCATGCGTTTTCAATAAAAAATAAATACATTGATTTGCATTGCTTCTTAAATAAAAGTACAAGGAAAAGAATAAAAGAAATCAACGCATTGAAAGTTCTTCATTCAAATTCATTGATTTAGAATTACGGGTATAAACGCAAATGAGGCATTGAGAAGAAAAGAGATGTTAATCCAAAATTTAAAATTTTGGAGATAACCAGTAGAAATGATAGGGTATGTGGAACAAAGTAAAATAGCGGGGCAAAGTGAAAGGGTAAAATATTTTCAGTTTGCACACCACCAATCTAACACTCTTTTAACTAATTTCTTAAACATGTAGTTGATTTCTGTCAAAAAATAAATATCTCTAAATTTCAAGGAAAAGAATAATGTAAGTCATTTTCAAAATTTGATACACATATTGTAATATTTAGTGGTTTATCAATTTTTTTTATTATAAATGATAAAGTTTTCGTAATTAACATTTTAAGTATTCATTGAGATGTACTGATATTTAGTGCGGTACCAATTTAGTTTTATTATGCCTGTTTTGATTTTAAATGTTTAATACAATTTTTCAAGTGCACACGGGGCAAAGTGGATGAAGCAAGGTGTAAAAGCTCATTTCGTTTACTTATTCATTCATTTTCTGAAATACTGATGTATTCATTAAGTAATTAATTTATTTTCTTCATTTATTAAATCACTTATTGATTGATTCATTCATTTTTTCTCGGGAATGAACGAATGAATTTATTTGTTTAACCGTTTATGGTCTCATTATTTATTCATTTATTTATAGATTCGTGAAATGAAAAAAAATAGTAATCAAATTCAAAAGATACATTTTTTTTAAGGTACGAATTCACTGCTAAAAATAAAAAATAATTCTTCAAAGCAAGCTTTATTAAAAATACGTTGTTCTTTCTTTATGTACTGTAACTCCCAAAATGATTTTCCAGTTTTTATTCATTTTGCAAAAAAGTAATTTATCTTAACTATGTCACTTTGCCCCACATTCCTCTACTAGTAACCCTTGCACGTGTTGCAATACATTATAATTCAGAGAAAAATTTCAATGAAAGCCTACCTAGGATCTGAATATTAAATGCGCTTTATTCAAAACTTTAAAACGTCCACTTAAATCAGTTTGCTTCTGACTGTTTCAAATAGAAATGCATTAACTACATACATAAAATAAATTTGTATACTTTTTTTTGCTTTTACAGATAACATTTACTCAACAGTTGCCTGGTGAAACAATAATGAAGTATTATCAAGTTTTTATATTCTGGGCATTTGCGCAAATGTAAGCTGCATAAGCTTTGATCATTTATTTACTTTATTAAATATTCCTTCGTTTTATAAAATATTTCTTCATTTTATCACTGTAAATCATGATTTTGAGATTTGTCGCTCTGTTTTTCAGCACTACTGGGAACTTGGTGCAGCTGCGAAAAAGTCATTTGGATAAAATCCTGAGAAATTATGACTCTAGTATACGTCCGCATTCCATCGGAAGTGCAGGTAATTCAATTTGCAAATATAAGGGTTGCCCAAATGAAAAGTGGACAAGTGCAATAAAATCATAATGAATGATTCAATTAGAGCGTCACTACACAAGTATATAAAGGTTGGTATGAGGTATGCATCTCAAATGCTGTTCAGCGGTTAAACCTGCTTGTAGTACAGGAAATTGTACAAAAGGAAAGTCGTGCTATCCATGGATGCGTCCAGATCGGAAAGTGCAGTAGTACAGTTAAGGGCGGCAATTAATATCAGATCTGCCGAGACCGGGCCAAGCAAACACCGCAACTACCAATGATTCTATTGCCTTCGTTAATGAAATGATCCGAACTAATCGAAGGATTAGACCCATGAAATCAGTGACGAACTCAACCTGAGTAAAGGAACGGTTCACACTGTCAACCACATAGATCATCCCAGGAAGCCCAGACAACCCTCGACAAATTTTCCGTTGGGAAGTTTTGGAGCCCCCCCCCCCCCCCCGTATAGTCCGAACTTGTCAACCTGTGACTTCCACATCTTTGGGTCACTTAAGAGAGCATTACAGGGGAAACGTTTCCAACGATGAAGTGAAGGAAGCTATGCAGGACTTCCTCAGGAATCAGCCCCGATCTTTCTACAGCAAAGGCATCGACCTGCTGCTGCAACTTTGGGACCTGTGCTTCAACGCCCATGACAATTTCTTCTGATTTACATTAAAAGGATTATTTTTATTCAACTTGTCCACTTTTCATTTGGGCAATCCTTATAGTTTTACTTAACTAAGCATTTTGAAGTATCATTATTGTGTTTTTTGTTGCAGATTTACCTACACAGATCAAAGTGAACTTATTTATATCAGACATCTTTGACGTAAATGACTTGAAAATGGTAAGATAAAACTTGCATTTTTCAATTATGTATAGCTAAAATAGAGCTTTTATAAATAAAGTTAACGTTACTTGCTTCGAATTTAAACTACACAATTTTAATTTTAGAAAAGATAAAAGATGTTTTTTTTTCTTTCGCAAAAGTAGGGAAATGGCACCAGTAACAGACAAGGGTCTAGTAACAGACAGTCGTAAGTTTGAATTTAAATAATAAGAATTTTAGGAGGGTAAAAGTGATGTTGCTGCGACTTATTAAATACGGCGCAACAATCTAGTGTTATCAGAGTGAACTTTATGAGCTAATCGGTATTTACGAGGCAGCGGTAAAAGATTATGAACAGCCACCAAGAGGTTTGCCGGTGCTTCATGTTTCTTTGAATTCAATAAGTCTTTAGATCTAAAAATAAAGAACTTTTGCATATATTGAAGAGAAAAGGGGAATTATGTTCATTACTCATCCTTTCCTCATTCTATCTGTTACTGGGTATCATCAGAATTGTCGGTGTCTGTTACTCGGGTGGTCGGACCTTTTTTCGAAATTGAGCAAATAAAAACGGAATTGACTAATTCAGAGGATCCAGAAGCAGCCGAACGTTAGGTGAGATGTAGTTGCACGAAAGAAAAATAGTTTTAGATGCCTAAATAATTAAGAGGTTCAGAAAATTGAGTTAACCTGAGGGCGATGTCTATGTTACCTTCCTATTTACTGGTTCTGAATCTTTTAATGTCTTTATAATAATTTGTGAACTTCAAATTAGTAATTTTAACTCATCAGTCATGCTTTTTTTTGGAGATTGCTGAATGTTTGTATGCCTTACCTTCGCATTTTTACGAAGGAAAAAATAAACATTTCGATGAGTGTAAACTCTCGTGAATCAAGGAATAAAATTTAATCCGATAATTTCTTTTGTCAATGATATTTATTAATGATGATTGCCTTGTGCGAAGTACTGTTATCGTCCATTAAAAACTCATCACAAATTGTGCCTAATTTCACCTCATATCGATTTCTCGTTCGTACTGGTATTTTGAAGTCTTTAACATAAAACGCAAATGTTACTCGTTATTCTATCTAAGATAATGAGAGTTTTAAAGTGACAAAAACTGAAGCTAAATTTTAGCAGGCCAAATAACTATTATTCTATCTTATCTTTACTTATTTAAATATATGATGTTTCCCGATGTTAAAAAAAAATGTTAATTTTCAAATGTTTTAAAACCATATGAATAAAGTAGTAACACATATCAACTTCCCGTGTTTGAGCACGAAGCTATGTGAGTTTTAGTAGAGATGTGGTGGCGAAGGTGGTACATATCTATCAATAGTGGTATAAGTCCTACTGCAAATGACACGGATACTGCTATACTGCTTTTGACCGATAGCACTTCCGCAACCGTATCCTCACCACAATTTACACAGCGCCCTCTCCAATTACTACAAGAGGCTAATATGCCGAACCTTGACAAAGTATGTACATATATATACAGTAAAAACCCTCTAATGCGGACAACAACGGGACACATTTTTTTGTCCGCTATAGAGGAGTGTTCGCCGGACAGGAGTTTGAGAATGTTATTTGCCTTGGAATCGTGAGATTAAAAATTGTCCCTATAAGAGGGAAGTCCACATTTAAGGCTCGTCCGTTATGAGGGGTTTTACTGTATATATATAATGTAGGTTATTCTCAGGTACACGGGTAATTTTTGTTCAAATAATATTTTTTTGTTTTAATTCCTAATTTTGTTATACCAATGCCAATTTAATTTTTAAAACCTATTTTAAATTAATGGAAAAAGTGCCAGTAGAGATCGTTCACCTTTAAATAATTAACAAAGTATATTGGGGAGATATGGTAATAATATACAGGGTGGTTATGATTAAAGTTACCCTGTTCAGACCCCTCTAATGACCACTCTACACATCAGATTTCGATGAAACTAGGAATACAGATTATATAGGCCATGGGGAGTAGGATTATGCAATAAAAAATAGTTCAAAAATCTACCACCAGGTTAGAAAAGGACGCATGAATCAAATAAGACAGAGACTATGTCATAAAATCGATTTTATTTATAGAATTTGTTTTATGTGCAATCCATCTGCTTCAATCACATGGTCAAAACGTGTTATAGCATGAGCCACAGTAGCACGAAGGGTTTCTCTATCAATAGCATTAACATGACGCCTTATGCTGTCCTTTAATTCAGTCACTGTCCGTATGCTTCCACCATAGACCCCATTTCTGGCAGTCCTGAGTTAAACGTAAAAAATCCGGAACGCAATCACCCCTGATAATGTCCTTATCGGTGTGTAGAGCGCTCCCTATCTCCGATTTTTGAACTTTTTTTTTGATTGCATAACCCTGTTCCTCATGGCCTATATAATCTATATTCTTAGTTTCATCGAAATCCAATGGGTAGAACGGTCACTAGAAGGGTGTGAGCAAAACTTTAATTACAGCCACCCTGTGTAATAAAATAATAATATTTACGAACATGGTATGGAGAATAAGAAGCATGAAAGCGACTAACTGATGAATAGTTCAAACTCAATAAAAGCTATAAATTTAAAAAAAAGTCTACTACCTATCATCATGTGCCCAGACATTAATATCTTTTTTGCAGAATTGTATGGTATTGACTGTCACTGTAGTGATATGTTTAATGTAAAAACGTATTTAGAGCTAACTCACAGCTTTTTAGGATTAGTATACTAATATTTATTCGTAGTCCAGTGTCAAAGCTTCTCATAAATCTTTGGTAAATTTATGTTTATTAAACCGATGTTTAGATAATATTGAACTTGGTAAAGACGTGTAACAAATGCGTTAACATTTTAAAATAAAAATAACAAAGTGAAATAGTTTTTACTTAGTTAAACTAAAGTTAATCGATCTGCTTTGTGAGAGCAAATCGCCCTATTTTGCTACTATTTAGATATATAAATGTGAATGCATTATTTAATAGGGAAACAAAAAAGAATACTTGACAACTACATATAGGCATAACTTTTTCTTTTTCCTATGCATACATTTCCAAATGCTTTAATTAAAATACAGAAACGAAGTATGTGTAATCGATTGTCGTCTTTGATTTAAAAGCTTTTCGTTTCTTTCAATAACTCTTAAAATATTGAATTTTATAGTTTGAGAAAAAGCCATCATAATGGCATTTCTAACTTTTTATTATTTTATTTTAATTGATATTTAATTTAATTTCTCGTATAGACTAGTGTACAATATAGAGTATTTACAGAAATGCTGATAAAAACTTTAGACATTTATAGGTGACTTCTTTAATTAAAATATTTTTCAACCAAATGACATGAAATTGCCCATTTATCTGATAATGATCCATATAAAGCAAAAAACAGCATACCAGCAGTAATATAGGATGCAGCGAGAATTTCATAACAGAGAGTTTATAAAAATTATGAAATGTGTTCACTATAAACCGTTTCTTCGTTCTTGCATCACCAGGACCTGTTGTCTACTTACTCAGTCGATTCTTTTATGGGGAAATATTTTTATGCTCTAAGTCACTAAATATAACCTGTACAAATTAGGTGTGCTCAGATTATACGGGAAAGGTTGCGTTTATTAAATTACCTTGCAGAGGAAAACAATGATGGGAAAAACGCCAGAAGGAATTCGTATCAACGTTTTTCGCCTTTGATTCAAAACAATTCCTTTTAAGCGGTTAAGTGCTGAAATGTAGGTTTTTAGGATATTTTCCACGTTTATTAGATATCGTATACATCTTACTGAATTGTCATTGATTCATTATTGTATTGCAAATAGATCAGATGTTTATTTTGAGTTCTCGTTTTCACTACTTTCTAGTACTTTCATCAATCTTTTGTACTTTTGGAAAATCAAGACTTTTTGGTACTGTGTGTGAGAAGCATTATTAAAAAGAAAAATGGTTTGCACTTTTAAAATTTTGCAAATAATGAAATGTAATCTCATCTTCTACTTCATCAGTAGTTTGTAAACTTACGCATGATCGATGTAAAGTGACTGTGCAGATTGTTACATATATTTTTTACCACAGTCCAATAAAGATTTTGGATGAATATCAACATGAAAACATTGACCCCAAACTAAAAGTTTATCTCTGTTTCTTATTTTATCTCTGTGTGAGATTTTTCCTCTCAAAATTAATTTCAAGATTGTTGGAAGTAGCATCCCAGACACGAAATTAATTCAAACGTAAATTAAAGTTAAGAAGCAAGCTAATTTTATTCTCCATTTATGGTTACGTTAAACGATGACTTTGCGTAAGTAAACAAGTGATGTTAGTTAAATATGAAGTGTTTCATTTTTTCATTTGTTTTTACTATATTTATCTGTTGTGTGATAGGAGTTTTGAACGTGGGAAGCTATCTTAGTTGCCAAAGAGCGAAGAAGAGAGCATAAAAATGCAAGGCATGGATCTATGACTTTCTACAATAGCGTATTACAGTCGTGTAACGCTTACGAGAAATTTAGATTCGTTTTTGAACTCATAAATTTCCAAGCAGATTTACATGATGATTTAAAAATGCTAAATTTAAATCATCATGTAAATCTGCTAAACTTTTTCAAGAAATTGGTTCAAAAAATCGCATATTATTTGGAAGTGGGACATTTCGAGTGACACTGCCGTAGTGTCACTACAGGCAACTTTTTTTTCCAAACATCAGACATAATTTAAACTATAGTATGCTCTGTTAAAGCCGTAATTTATTGCTAATTGTCTTTAATTCTGAAGTCTTTGCATCAACCTCTGTTTGATTTACAACTAGTTAAATATGTACATTAATTTCTTTCTACTTACTTAGACGCATTTTTATTTGAAAGAAAAAGTAAATTCTATGGTTTATAACTTATTTATAGATTTAATTCCAAGAAACATTGAGATTTAAATGCTGTTTTTGAACGTTAAAGTGTTGTATATTTTGTACAGGATTATTGGATACAAATGTATTTAAGAGAAGTATGGGTTGATCCTAGGCTTCGATATCCTGATCCTGAAGGAATTGTTCAGAGCATTCCATTGACCAGTGTAACAAAAGTTTGGACTCCGGACTTATTTTTCAATGAAAGGGAAGGAAAATTCCACCAGATTCAAAGATCTAACAAATTTATTAGAATATTTTCAAATGGAAAAGTATCCTTCAATACACGGTAAATCTTGTTTGTTAATTTTCATGTGGAGTGAAAATTTCATTATGCTATGTCATACATGCATTTGCAGTTGACAAATATATAATGCGAGAAAAATTTCAGTGTATAGAGTGTCCACGTTTAACTGGTATGACCTTTTTTTCGCAACTGGTTGTCCTAGGTGCATACTACTACTTGAAAAAATGCTCAAAATAAGATATTAAAAGCAATGATAAGATATTAAAAGTTTAAAGCTAGAAAATAATGAGTTAGAAAGGGTATTAGCCAGATCCTCACATTTGTGTTTAGAAAACTCAAGCTTAAAAAGCAATACCAACACAAATAACTTAAACTATTTAAGTCCAAAATTCAAGGAGATATTCAAGCTCCAAAATCCCTAGGGACTGCGCTGAAAATGAGATTGGAAGATATCGAAATACCGGGAGAACACCGATAATGGCAATTGTTGAAGCCAAAAAAAGAAAAAGCAGAAACAATTTATCTTTTTCATTGCTATTGAAAAAATTAAAAGGAATGTTATCTTATGTTACTCTTCAAAACACAACAAAAGCTCGCACAATTTGAAACGAAACAGATCGTTTTTTCTGGCTGTTATATAGCCTTAGAAAAGATGTAAATGGTCACGAATGTAATGTGATATAAGGCATAAACTGCTGTGCTTCATATATCATTGGATATTGGTCTTACTAATGTCAATTGTTTTGTGATTGAATTAATTTGTTATGCTTATGATTTTCCTAAACATGCAAGTGAGAAACTGGAGAACATTTTTGAAGTTACCTGTCGTACCTCTGAACTAACTTTTTTTTCATTTCAAATTTTAATATCTTTAACTCTGCCTGTTATTTTTACTATTTTTGCAACTGGAAGTATGTATCTAGGAAAACGGTTGCGAAAACTGGTGTCGTGTTGGTTAAAGCGGACATACTGCAGACGGAGTTTAGGCACGTTGGTCCGCTTTTCTACTTCTCATTTTTTATCTCTCATAAAAAAAATAATAAAGAAGCAATTTGATGTCTACTTTAAGTTTCAGTAAATATTACTCATCATACCATTTTTTTTAAAGTGTTCAATTCATTACTTTTTTATTAATTAGTTTTTTAACATAATCTTGTGAAGTGAACCATCGCGCATTGGTCCAGATTACGAAAACAACTTCTGTTACAAGTTTAATGATAATATATCCAATGTTTCGTAACAAACTTATGTTGTTTTCTAATTAAAAAAAATATAAATTTTAACTATCAATATAACATATTAAAATAAACTAAATATTAAATTCACCAATTTCTGTCAGAACCATCAACATTTTCTCAAGAATCAGCAAAACTTGAGTCTTCATCAATTTCGTTGTCTCTAATACTAGGATATTGCTTTTCTTATTCTTCTAAACGTTTTCGTTTCTTGTCAGTTTTCTGAAAGTGGACCAACGTCCCCGGGTTCTTGGTTTGAAAAAATGCTGTTATAGTGTGTTGCTTTGCGAAAAATATAAAGAAACTACAAACTTACTAAAGGAGGTTAATTTAATTTTTTGCTCTATTCTTTATGAAAACTATTTAAAAAATAAAGTTGAAGACTTTTGAAAGTTACTCAGCGAAACAGAAGAAAGAAAACAACATTAAAGTTTCTTTCTGAAATAAAATTTGTTCATTGTAGCTGTACCATGTGATTTCATTATAGTATTTGTATAACTATACTGCCGTGGGCAGGTAAACGGCAGTGTGTGCAGAAATGAGTTTTCGAGATATTTGGAGAAACTTGCTTTAAATATACTAACATTGGAGAAATATCTGAACTAGATGTTTTTCTCGCTTTTTTTCAGCGGAAACCAAATAAGCAAGCTTGTACAATAAAGCTTACGCACAAAAAATGCAAAAATAAATAAATAAATAAATAAATAAATAAATAATAATAAAATAATAATATTAAATAGATAAATAAATAAATGAATAAATAAAGTAAAATAAATAAATAAAATAAGAAAAAATAATGATAAAAATAAATAAATAAATAAAATGAAAAATGAAAAAAAAATGCAGTTACTGCTCTTTTTCTGCTCACGGCAGAATAGTTGCTATTTGTTGGTGATGAATGAAACTAAAAATATTTAAAGTAAAAGAGTTTGAGAGTGGTAATAGTATTAAAATTATTGCTAATGTTTTTAATTTCATGCTGGTGTACGATAAAGTAGGTTTGTTTAGATCAGTGGTGCCCGAAGGCCATACCTCACAAAATCATTCTCGTGCAGCAAAACACACATACACCTTCAAAATATTTCATTATTTTCTAAATAACATGGGACAAAGAATGAAACTTACGAACCAATAATTGTTATTATCAATTACTTGATGCTTATTTTATTGAATGGATGTTTCTCAGAAACCAACGTCTAAATATTTGGCATAAAATTTGTGACATTCTCACTAATCGGGATTTTCGATTTGTAACATTGAATAAAACAGCGAGCCATATGGGTTAGATTCGCAGGCCGTAGGTTTGGCACCACTGGTTTGAATTCAGGAGTGTTGAGAACTTCTATAACTTATGAGTTTCTAATAATGATTCTTCAGAGCACTAATGAAAAGTGCTTTATTTATGTTTACCGGATTTGACAGGTCTATTTTGATCTCCACGAAACAGCCTTGATTTTAGAAAAATCGTCTTATCGACAGAATACAAGGACCCCATTCAAAAAACGATTTCTAAAGATGGCCATTGGATAAAAAAACAAAATAGCGATTGATGCGACGGAAAACAAACAACTCGTTGAATTTTGTTTTCAATGTTGTGAATGAAGGATAGAAATTTATGTTAAAAATAAAATGATATTTAAACTTAAAAAGTATATGCTGAAGAAGAGTTTTCAATCGTAAAACATAATATTAGCATTTAAGGCTTTACAATGATCAGAAAAAACATAATGATGGCTAGAATTGAGAATGATGGATTATTTGAAAATTGTGCAACGGATAAATAGTTTGTGCTTTTTTTTATTCCATCACTTTCAAATCAGAGTTGCTCGTGATAATCACAAGCAATCACAAGCTTGGAAAAAAAAGAAAAATATTTTTGTTAACTATAACGCCACAGAATTTTGTGTTCTCTAGCAATGAGAATGATTGATCATTTTCGACTAAAGATTGATGTTTGGAGTTTTACTTTTACTAAAACGTTTACATTCAGAACTACAATGTGGTCATAATGAACATATGCAAATGGGCGTTCATTTAGTTTTTTTTTTGTTATAATATTCTGTCAAACATGGTTTCTAGATATATTCAGTTAAATTTTCATTAAATTAAACTTGAAACCATTCGATGGCTAATGACACACTTGAGGATTAAAAGTTTGAGACAACCTTAGTTTTTTAGTTTTGTACTACAAATTTTACACTGAAACCGGAAAAATAACAATGCTTAGCTCATTGCTACAGTAAACAGCTCACATGTATTCAACAAAAAATATAAGTTTTAAGAAATATTTGAGGAACAAAGTAAAAACAGGAAACAAGCAATGTCCCAAAAGAAGTGGGAGGATAAAATTTTCTTTCTCAGGATCACGAACATTGCAATGTAGATGTAAAACAATACGTGGAGGAACTTAGATTCCGAAAAGAAGCAAACATACTGTCATGGCATTGTTGCGACATGACATGAGTTCATGAATAACAGTGTTGTATTCTGAATGAATCTAAACACCGGATGTTATTTTATTAGTCAAAGAATATTCTCTTTAACAATATTGTCGTTTTGTGTCTTAGCTCATCAGTCTATTTCACTTTCCCACTGTGAAAATTTTACTGATACTAAAATAATGTAGTTTAAAACGAAATTCTGCTAAATAAGTAAACAAAAATAGCAGCTAAGGTAATGCCACCAGTCATTGACACTGCATTATTGGTCGACACTTATAAAGAATAATCTGAAAGGTAAAAATGCAATCAACAATTTAAACACCATTTGTCATTTTGATAAAAACGCATAAAATAAAGAGCTGAAAACCTTTTTTAATTGGAATTATAAAATGGTGTTTGAATTTCCAATGTTTTTCTTTTAGATTATTCTTGATAAGTGCAGCAATACTGTAAGCAAAAAATAATTTCACGTTTACTAGAAAATTTCTAAGACATTGGAATTCCATAAACTTTTCTAGTAACGGTACGGCTGCTTCTTTATTAACGTTACTTAAGAAAAAGCTGTCATTTGAAAAGTGACTGTTTTTTCTTAAGCAACGCTACAGAAAAGTATTTGTTACTAGAAAAGTTTATGGAATCCAAGTTTCATTGTGATTTTTTTTTCACAGTAATGCAGTGTCAACTATTAAAGATTTTATTATATTACTACCAAAAAAATTACTTATTTTTCTCAATACTTAAAATCATGGATTAAATATAAATGGATATAAAAGTGTAACACTTTATAATATGATTATTTCACATGTTTTAACTGTAGTTAAGTCATAAGAAATTTCTGAGCATTAAATCCAGTATAATTTTTCCGTCACAGCCTGCTTTTAAGAAGTTTTTGATACATTTCGTTTTATATTCATTAGTTTAACTATGAAGATGCATTGCCCAATGGATTTCAAGTACTTCCCATTTGATCGCCAAATCTGCTCCTTTGAACTAGAAAGTTGTAAGTATAATATTATTATTCTATTAACGTTTATTTGAGAGAGATGCTTATCTTCAATAAATTTATAATAAGATTCAAATCTAGTAAATACTATTTAGGCTAAAATATTGAATCAACTACAACTGGTTAGAAGAAAATTTCGTAATGTACGTTTGCAATATTGTATTTTATAGGATAATAACATGAATTTACATAAATACAGATTGTTACAGCTTCCTCGAAATTATTATTAAGTCTTCTTTACAGATTTATTATTTACTGGACAAAACTTTATTTTTGGTTCATGTGAAAGGAAACTTACAGATCATTATTTTTATTATAATTGCCTTCGAAGTTCTGGACAAACGTTGCATGTTTTTCCACTTGAAATTATCACCTAACATTTAAATTATAACGGATATATATATATATATATATATATATATATATATATATATATATATATATATATATATATATATATATATATATATATATATATATATATATATATATATATATATATATATATATATATATATATATATAAACAGTAGATAAAATCCTTTGTGATGCTCTTTACTGATGTTATTTATCTTCATTGAATATTTTTTCTTTATCTTACAACGCTTTTCTCTGGTCTATACGTCCCTAATCGTATTTTCTGTATCATGATTTTATTGAAGCTATTAGTCTACGTTCTTCAGTATTTATTTTGAAAACACCGTAGTTTTTGTGCTCAACAAACAGTCAAATGGTTTTAAAAACATTTTGCTTTCGATCTTTGTCTCTCTTGTGCACTTCCAATTTAATTACCGGATCAAGAACGAAGTGCCACTATGACAGCGAAGCTTAAACATTTAAAATCACGGAACACTAAAAGATCCACTTATGTTTTGAGGATTTCCTTTTAGTTTTCGTACTTAAAGACTGAAAATTTTAACGAACTCGAAAGGGAAAGGTGAAAAAACATGTAGCTCATTTTTAAATCATGGAGAATTGTGAGTAAAAAAATATGTTACGCAGTTAAAGACAAAAATTATAAAGACATTATTTTCAAAAAATTGTAACATATACTACGTACATTTTAAAATAAATTAGTCTTATTTGTTGGAAGAATGAAACTGCTCCACTGTACTACTAATAATGCCTTTTCTGTAAATGATTCCTTAACTGTTCTTCGGTATCACTGCTTTTGCATCCTCTGATCTGAGCATATCAAAGAATGCTCTTAGAAACATAAAACAACCTTTAAACTACGAAAAAAATCTCCGTAATTAAATAAATCATATATGGTAGCCTCAATTGCCAAATCAATGAACTCCACTTTAAAAAAATCCTCATTTTTGCTTCCATTGTGAATTTATTAAAAGTTTTCGTTTAGTAACACGAGGTTTTACACATTTATTCCTATGGATAATACCATCTTCTTCATAACTATTCTCTACTTTTTCCTTTATAGAATTAGTCGATTTGGCAAGTGAGACATCAATGTATGTAAAATAAATTTTAAAAAATAAAATTTTTATGTAATCATTCCTGTCCGAATCATATGTTTATTTCAAATTAAAATATGCATATTAAAAGGACATGAACTGTAATATTTTTTAAAGTTTAAAATATTATCTTTAAATTATAAATATTCGAGAGAGAAATATTCTCTGTAAAAACGACTTTATTCCGAAAAACTGCTTAATTGTAAAAGTCAGTAAATAAAACTTTGTAATAAATAGATATAAAATGGTCTTAAAATGGAAAAGCGTATTGTATAAAATGAATGGAATTTTCGATGTCATCAAAACGTTAGTTTTGTTCCTTTTTGTAATTTATTTATGTTATTCTCTTACACGAATCCACTCACTACTGGCAAATAAATGGGGCTATTCGTCGCTCCTCTAGAACGAACCAGGAATTCAAGTAAAGATAGAAAGAGAACTGGATGTCGTATAAAATAAAATCCTACTAAATATTCCAGTTGCGAAATAATTTCAATTGCGGTTTCCCCTAAATGCAAGGAAAACAGCAGGTATCTAGTTCGTTTTTCTAGCACCTATTGTCAACTCGCCTAATCCCACATACCGATCCATTCATGTTGACAGATCGCGAAAGATAAGTTGATGAGCGAAATTTGGGTAATACCCGAAAAGGCCTCATTGTTTTCAGCCAGACAAAAATATTTCTTAGAACAGAATTTAAGCAGCACATTGTGGAAGGACCGGGTTGATAATATGGGAACGTATCTGTCTCTCATCGTGGTTCTCACTATATAATTCTATGATAGAGTGTTAACTGGAAACATCCCTTTGTAATTTTTTGACAGAATCAAAGACTTTGGCAAAGAAAAAAACATAACTGACTTATACTCTGTTCACAGAACAGATAGACGGAGAATAAACAGACAGTTGCTAAAGGTAAATACTATGCCACTTTTGGGGATTTTTTTCTGGATATAAAAAAATGAATTGATGATATTCGTATTCGCCAGTTGCTCTACACCAATTCGTTACTGTCCAAGCCACACACGTGATTCACATCACCAAACAGAGAATTTCTTTGTTTGCATCTAGTCTATCTTTCTCGTGAACGCAGTACACATTTAACTGTACCGCTAAGGCCCTAGAAATGACAAATTGCTAGACCAATCATTAATACTCATGCATTACGGTCAATTGAACCCAAGCCATCGCAGCAGGAGCCTCCTGCTTTATTGATCAGCTGTAAAATTGCTAAACCTTGCTAATTGCTAAAGCTGTAAAATTGCTAAACCAGGAGTTAAGACTGTAAGATTTCTTTTTAGCTTTTTAAATATTTCTTTATAATAATGTTCCTGAAAATATACTTAATTAATACGGTTATTAATAACGCTGCACTTAAAATGTATGAATTGCTTAATCACCTTTTGCGTTTAGTAGATATATTTTTAAATTGAGTATTTAAATCTAAAAAAAGCAAAACTGATTTGCAAATTGAACTTGAGAGAAATATAAAATAGTCGTTTAACCAAAACCACAGTATGCTATTTGAATATAAACTCGGTGAAATTTAATTAAATCAAAGCAATTATTAAAAGTATAAAATTGAATTAAAAAATAGTTATGTAGTAAAATGAGCATAGTAAGGTACCTAACAATTAAGAAAAAAGCAAGTAAATTTGCAAGTACTTCAAACACGGTTAGATTTTGAATATATTTTTTTACTGAAGAAGTGAATGATAAATATTTTCAGTGGAGATTAATATGATTAAATGTGATTAAAATTCAGTTGACTCACTTGTCGACAAGGGTAATCCCATTAATAAACGGGTGGTACTATCCTAGCTATATATGTTGCAATAAAGATACATTTTTAGAAGCACTTCTAAACTTGTTGAAGTTTAAAATTAATTTATACTTGTGGAAGATAATCAAATTTACTTTCTGAAAACTGTGGGGATTACTAAAATTATGTTAAATGCAATTTTTAAAAAAGTGTACCACATTTTAAGCAATTCGAAAATTTAATGACATATTGACTTAAAACTCTAAGCTACGTTTAAATTATGCAAGAAGAATATTTTAAGTAATAGCATATAAAAAATAAGTAATACATATCAAACTTGAGCTAGTTTAACATTTAAATGAAAGTAAATGTTCAAAATTTCTCGCTACTTTAATATTTGATGTTCGCTATTTCATAAGCAAAAATATCTCCGTACACTTAGAGTACGGGTAAAAGCAGAGAATAACAAAATTTAAAATTTGCATCTCTTGTAATTTTGGAAAAACCACGATGTCAAAATGCAGATGATGTCCAAATAAACACATAAATACAAGTCAAATTTCTAACAGCACTACACAAGATTCTAACAGTTTTTGTGGGTTACAAATACAATTACAAATGATAACCTTGACTCGCGTTTTTTTTTTTTAAATTGCTTTTGAAACTGAAACTGTTCTGCTTCAACAATATGAAACGTGAAACCTTATATATTATGTTTTTGAAAAGAGATAAATGCGGAAAATACTGTGATATGGGAAGCTGGTTGAATTCGGCTCCCTTAAATTCATTGAGCTGTACTGCCGGGGCAGGAGAACGGCAGTATCTGTAGACATGAGTTTTCGCGCTTTGAATTCAATACTAACAATAGGGAAATGGTGAAATTTGATGTTTTATTCGCGCTTTTTCTCACTGGAAATCAAATAAACATGCTTGTACAGTAATGCTAACGAACGATAGATGACAAAAATGAAAAAAAAAAAAAAAAAAAAAAAAGAAATCTTGCAGTTACTGCTTTACCTGCCCACGGTAGTGAAATACCTTCATATAACCACGAACTCTCTGTTTTTTCAACATATGAAACATTAGGCATGAAAAATTTGATATTTAATATATAAAATATGATTTAATGTATAAAATATGATATATAAAATTTGATTTGAAAAGCAGTTAAGTAATTTTGCTATTTGAAATAAATGTTGAAGATAAAAACTGAAAACTTGTTGTCGCAGAACTACCCCACCCAATCGGACCTTATATGACTGTGAAGAAAATATAGGAATCTAAACTGTAATTACAAATTGTAACAAACAAATGATTAACTTAACTCTTTTTCATGCACGAAAAAAAAAAACGCATTTCAACCCATTAAAAAGTATTACGCTTGTTCGTATTGAGTGCTTCCACTTACTCCATTTGAGAAGAAGAACGCTTTCAGAGGACCGAAAAAGTTAAAATCTAGTGGTATGAGTCGATGGCGACATAACAGGGTTATTGCATTTACTAATTATTTGTAGGGGTCCTCGGAAATGTGTCTGTGGTTCTTGTTCAATATGTAAAATAGGATGAGCTATCTTTTTCGGTCATTATTTTTGCCAAAGTGCTGAAGACAATAGAAAAATAAAACTCATTTATCCATCCAATCTTAGACTAGCTTATATACCTACTGCTCTGATTCAACCTCCATGTTAATGCTGAATAGACATTCTTAAACTCTGAGATATGTACTTAGAAGATACGAATTGGTGTTGAACTAAATGTTGGTGAAATTGTTGTCCATAACGATTTTGAAAATGCAAGTTGTAGATTAATTTTTAATTTAATTATAAAAGCATAAAACCAAACATTAAAGTATTAATGCTAGTTACATTTAAATATCTTACAAATTGTTGCTGCTCAGAATTGCGCCACAAGGATCGAGCAGAATTATCCGTAAAGACAGACATTTTTCAATTTTACCATGCGGCTTAAAACGTGTTTGATTCGAGTAAATTTGCTATGAATACGCAAAATCAGTCACAAAACGGCAATAATCAACTGCAACAAAATAAAAAATGTAAAGGTTTTGTGGTTACATCTGTTTGAACAAGAAAATTGCAATGAGAAACGATAGGCGAAAATATTGACACGCACTCAGACAAAACAAGCGTGTACATGTATAATGTCGTCTTCTTCACAGTGAGTTTTCAAGTTTACCTGCAAATGGCAGTATCGTACACACGATCATGTTTGTATATTATGTGAATAAAGAAACACATAAGCGAACAGAATTAGCCTCTTGCGTGGAATTAGACCACTTTTCTGTATTTAAAACACGTTTCAGTTAAGTTAATCAATGGTTTTTTTATATCTGGCGTTTGGCACATATTAAGTTATCTGGTAAACCGTGGTAAAAAGACACTTATACAATATGGAACGAGTTAGAAATAGTTTGAAGACAGAAATGTCTCAATATTTCATCTTTTAAAGTTATTATTTATAAATTAGGTGTTTACAAGGTAAAGAAATATAAAAATTAAAGCATATGACTCTGTGAAGTTATTTTCCATTTACATTGCAACTGCGTTTTAAGGGACATCGCCTTCAAATGCGAATATCTCACTTTTTAGAAGCACATCTAAAACCCCTACCAGACGCGAATTAAGATTAAGTTCTTTCGTTTTTCTACTTCGTAATTCCACTGAATTGGAGGACATTCTAAGTAAAGAAATTTACGTTTTAAAAATATCTCACCCTTCTACTTTGAAGAAACTCACAATCTGAAGATATCCTCTGTTTAAAGAGACTTTTAATTAAAATAAACTCTCATACACTAACATTATCGTAGAAGATGGCGCTGGCGCGTCAATTTTTATCATCAAAACTCCTTACTTGAAGCAACATATTTTCTTACTTTCGTGGTAAAAATCTGTTTTTAGCCTTTAAAAGTTAAAAGCTGATTTGAGAAGTTCATTTTGACATAAAAGTTAACTTTAAAAGGAAAGTATACGTTTTAAAAGAAAAGTATACTTTTTATACAGTAGGAATAAATAGTAGGCTTACATCCTTTTACTCAAAATCAGGCTCTGAATTTTCAACTACGGATAGCAGGCTCCTATAGTTTATTTCTCTCTACTGAAAAAGATTATTAGAAAAATCTTCAGATCTGTACGGAACTTGGTGTAAAAAATTCAAACCAGTAAGGAATAATTACTAGTTTGTGATAGCTCGAGTTCAGCGATATTAATTACGGTATTTTGATTAATCCAATAATTCATATTACGTCTATAAACTGAAAATAAATTGCGTTCAACTTGTTTCAGTGAATTATATTTTTATTAGAGTTCTGACACATTTTGATTTTTCCAGATGGGTTTGATACGAAAGATATATCCTTAACATGGATAGACGGGACTCCGGTTCAAGTCAACACGAAACTTCACATATCAAATTTCATTCTAGAAGATTTCTTGACTGGATACTGTGATAAGCCAACAAAGCGTAAGTATTTTTCAATATTTTGAATCTCTTTGAGCACATTTACATTCATCCACCCTATCATTTATTATTCTTGAAATTAAAACATTTATCTGCATCCTAAATGTCTCATTAAAATTGATAAAACTAGTCAAGATAGAAACTAGTTCTTTTATTTTATTTTAAACAGCAAAACTTTAGTTTAAAATATATTTTTAGACGTACTAGAGAAAATTCTAATGGTTTTTTAATATTAATGATTTATTCACCGTTGATTGTTCGAAACCTCCTTGTTAAAGGTCTGGTTGAGAGGAGTTGATTATATAAATTCTTCTACTTAAATTGAATGCTAATTATCTGAGTTTTAAGTTAACCGATATTTTCAACCAAATGTTTGTCAACAAGTACAAGAAAATCAAATTTAAATGTCGAAATGATTTTTTGCATAGTGATTGTTGAAAGTTGCCAAGCATTAATTCACATAGCAGTTATGATGCTAAATATAAAACTAAGTATTTCACTGCTGTATTTCAACTATCGTTATTGCTTAATTTTATGAAAATAATAATGATTTTTTTCCTAGTACTCGTGCAAGTTTCAAATACTTGTAGCTTTTCAAATGGTATTGTTATTTAGTACTTCCGAAGCAAATAATAATTTTGTCGAAAATATTTTGTTCATTATTCAGTGTGCTATTTTTTAATGTATTGTTTAATGGATGAACAATGGAAATTGGTTGACTAATCTGTGTGAATAACAAATTTTATTGAAAATGTTACAGAGCAGTCACTATTGTTACGTTTTAAAAATGCTTTAGTTTTAAATATTTTATTTGACAGTTATTCGTAAAATTATTCAAAATTATAACATAATGCGTGGTAATGCTTGTATTTTCTAAAAGACATTTAAACCAAGACTTTTGTCTAAACTTAAGATATTTTTTTTCTTTTTCAAGCTGCTGTTATTTACCTCAAATAATATAGTGGAAATAGAAAGTAAAGTCCATATTATTTTAAATAATGTATGTACGTTCTTTAGATTTTTTTCTTTGTTATTTTTATGTTGAAAAATATGAGTTTGAAATTATATTTTTAAGTTTTTAAGAGTATATATTATGTAAATATAGACACAAACGCATAGGGTCTGGTGGGGTAAAGTGGTCATAAAATCGTAGGTTTTCAACTTAGGTGAATAATAAATAGAATAAATTCCTTAAACACTTAAACTTTTTTTGTTTTTATTTTACATTGCATTATTAAAGATCACGGTACATTGAGTTTTAGGAAAATAAATATTGATTTGAGTAGTGTTATAACACTTTCTTTTCCCTTTGTATTTATGACCACTTTACCCCATGTTGGTGGGGGAAAGTGGTCATAGCATGGGGTAAAGTAGTCATAGTTAAAAATAGATGCAAAACCATTATAAACAACCCTAATATTTGTATATTTCGGTTATTTTTATAGTTACAAGTATATGCACAAGCATATGTATATATACACGAGTATATACGTGTCGTGTAAACATTAGTAAACACGTTCATATATGAGTAGATACATGTATGCATCAGATACATGCATGCAAGTGCCTACTCAAGTATATACGTGTATACTCGAGTATATAAGCATGTATACGTGATTACCTACAGGAGTGTATATGTGTCTACACGAGTATATACGTGTTACGTGTATGTACGGGTATATACGCGTGTAAACGAACATCATATGGGTGTATGCACTTGTATCTCGAGTAAATACGTACATACATGAGTATATACGTGTACAGTAGACGTATACAAGCATATATAAGTGTACATACACATATACGGGTGTACCCGAGTTAATTCGTGGATACATCCAGTGCGTCTTTGTACGTGTCTACTCACATTGTGAAACACGAGTTATACATACGTATACTCGTATGTATACGGGCAAACACGATTATATACCTGTATAGACGTATATACGTACACTTACGTGTATACACCAGTACATGTATGTATACACAAGTATATAAGCTATGTATACACAAGTATAATATGTGCCTACAGAGTGAATCCAAGCACTTGGGCAAAAATCAAAGGGGCGTGAGAGGGGAGGATAAGAAGCAAAGAATTATAAGGAACTTACATTCGCTGACGCACTACATGCACACAAAGCCAGAAACTGATGGATGCAAAACAAATCACAAATTTGTTACACAAAGATGATTTTACCCAACATTTTAGTTTTTAAGAAATATTTAGAGCAGTTGTTAAAAGTTACGACCTGTAGTAGTTCTAATACAAGCATAGCAACAAAGGCGCAGCGGCTGATGAAAGTTTTTCAAATGTCTCGTTATTGCAACAGAGCGTGCTTTGTGATTGCGACGCACATGTATCACATCTGCAGGCAGCAAATATCATCAATTCCCCCTTAAAATTTTCTTGAGAACTAAAATGTTGTGTAAAATTGTCTTTGTTTAATAAATTTTTGACCTGTTTTGCATCCATCAGTTTCTTCGTTTTCCCTGCATGTAATGCATCAGTATTGTGTTTGTGATCATATGTTCCTTATGTGTGATTCTTAGTTCTTATCCTCCCCTCTAACACCTTTTAATAATTTGCTCAAAAGTTTAAACTCACCCTGTATACTTGTATATCATATGCTTGTATGTAAGTGTTTACTTGAGTACGTTCGCGTATATACGTGTCTACCTGAGTATATAAGTGTTTATATATATACGAGTATAAGGGAGTACATACGTGTATAGTCGAATGTATATCTGTATAGATTACAAATACTTGCAGATACCCATATACGTATTTATTGGTGTATTTATGTGAATACGTCTATATACGTGCCTACACGATTATATGCGCATGCATACGCATATACTCGTATATTTAATCTTATTTACTGTAAAAACAACGCATATTAAGTGAAATTAATATTTAGTTTATATCTGCCTTATACTTGACGATTAAGTGACATTAGAAGAACAATACTTGTTAAGCTTAATATTATGACCACTTTACACTAAAAATATATATGATATCACTAAAATTAGTTTGAAAAGATTGTACTATTAATGATGCAACTAAAATGATGCTTACATTCAGCATGAGACAACCATGCATCAATTTTCAGTACCACATGATTATGATTTTGACAATCGCAGTTCCTTATTGAAACCCTTGTATGGAAGTAATTTTACAAAAAAAAAAAAAAAAAAAAAAAAAATTAAAAAAAAAATAATAATAAAAAAAAATAAATTAAAAAAATAAAATAAAAAAATAAAATAAAATAAATAAAATAAAAATAAAATAAAATAAATACATCTTAGAAGAAAAAACCCAAGCCAAAAAGTACAATTTCTTCCAAAATAAATCTTTCTTTCTAGCTATAAAGAACCGGAGATGCATTATTTCAATATTTGTTCAGTGAAAGCGAAAAATAAAGTAATGGGAAATGAAGTAGAACCTTCATTAAAAAATGTCTCTAGGGGATTTCCTGTGAGGCACCAACTAATTCTAAAGTTTCGTGTCTTGCTAAAAGTTTTTAGGGGCTGTTCATCAGTTACGTCGACATTATGAAATCTTTCTTTTAATGTAAATTTTTTTTCCAGATATTCGCCCTTGACTGCCGTTCTATTGGGAAAATCGTTGTTTCATTAAGTAATTTTTAATTAATAAATATAATTAAAGATAGCGTACTATTTTGACAGGTGAAAATTGGCAGATGTAAATTAATGATTTAAAATGAAACCAATGTAATGTAAAATTGGTATTTACTATATAATTTTGTAATAACATATGTATAATATTATTTTAATCAATTTTCTTACTATAAGGAAGCCTTGGGGTGGATGCTTAGCATTAGAAGCTCTAAGTCTTTCCTGTAATGGACATACAGGTCCCTTGTAAATCCGAAACACGTGTACGCAATTTTTCTATAACAATTGTATGCTTCAACACTTGGACTTAATCACTCACACGAATTATTTAACAAAAATATAAAATACATCTACGTTTATATGGAGGCTGCCATTGATTGTTTAGACCAATAAATAAATTTAGCTTTTACGAAGGTTATACAAAGTCATTCAATAATGTTTGAGTTACATGTTTCAGTTGAATTTGATAAGGACATTTACTGATGGCATTCTTGACATGTTGTTTTAAGAGACATATAAATAATTAAATTTAACCCCTTTCACATGCTCATTTACAGCGGGTTCACTAATTAGTATGGAAAGTTAGAAAAATCCATAGTTTTACATTTTACTAACCTTTCAAGTGATAACTAGTGATCCAAATGATGCAAACTATATTTATTAATTTAAACAGATTTTATTTTATGTAAGTAATTATTTACTGTGTCAGTTTTTAGAGTCGATTCTGTTGAAATAATAATGTTTTAGACTTCAGTAGATGCTATAATTAAAAGATTTCACAAAATACTTAATTACAAAAAAAAAAGAAAAGCTGGAAAATAATGAGTAGTTAGTGTGCCTGATTTCATCAAGTATATCTCACCCCGGCAACGAAAGTGACACATTTCCAAAATTTTCAATTTGTACAAATCGAGGTATTTTCATGAATTGGTATCGCGTATTATAACCAATTAATAAGTGTTGTTTCTAATATTTCAGCTCAGTGTCATCCGTTAGGGATTCCACAATGATATTTTAATATTTTTCAAACTAAAACTTATTGTAGGGGATTTGTAGAGGGGAAGGGGGAGGAGATTTGTCACTTTAATAGTAACAAAATGAGTTGTGACACTTTATTCAAAAAAGTGTATCATTCAAGTCGAACCTTCTGAATGCTCTGTATCCTTTTAGTATCCATATATAGCTACTAAAGCAAAGCCAGCTTAATATTAAGTACATACAGCTATTTAAAAATTAATGTATAATCAAACAACAATTGTACAACCAAAAATTGTCATGTTATGTAATACATGAAATTAATTAAGAGATACAATTTAATCAAGACGAATAAAGGGGAAAAAATTGAAACCAACATAGGATCTCTTTGATGTAAGTAATCTCATATAATCTCATTTATACAACAACAAACTCATCACTTTACTTTCCGTATCAAAAGTTTTCTTGATTAAAATGTTCTATATCTTTAACAAAAATAAATAAGGCTTATTTTTGGCTAAATGTGAAACGTATGAAAACTAAAAAAATAAAAATAAATAAAAACAAACATTAACAAATTTTATTTTAGTGGTAGATCTTCTATCTATTTCTTCTGGTTAACTGCAATGTTTCGCCTGCAATTGTTGCTCATGACTCTGATGAAGACAGCAATGAGGGGTGCCTTCGAATTAATTGCACTGCATTCCTGATTTCGAAATCTAAGTTAAGCATAAATTAAATAATGTAAGCTTCGCACATAAATATAAGTCCTTAGAGCAGCAATGGAAGTCCTTAATTAAGTTCCAGAAATTGTTTTCATTATCCCTTACTTGAGAGAACTTTACTGAACCCTAAAAAAATATCACTAACAAGGGAAAAACTAAATAACTTGCCGCCATAGATTTAGCTTTAATCAATCTTTCTTCTAAAGTTTTTTTCATATCTTTGGCTTATTTATTAAAGAGAAAAAATAAATAAAAGTAAATGGATTCGTCTTTGAGAGCATTTTTCTTTTAATTTACTTATCACACAGGCACATATATTCTAAAAGGAGTAACTTATTGTTTTTCTTACTAAAAATTTCATTTTTAAGCATGAATGCTTTCTAAAATGTAAAATTTAGGGTGTATTTGGAAGGATAAACAAAAAAAGTTGTTTTTTAAAAAAACATTATATAAAATGTATTAAGATTTGTTACGTAAGATACACAATAAGCAAAATTTTGTTGGTTTGATATGATCGACCATAAAAAGCGTTTATGAGGAGAAAACTATAAATTTAGAATTTCATACATAAGAATTTTTATTTTTAATTTATTTTTTTATTACTTGTCATTAATTTTTAAAATAACGCAATTAACTATCACCATATAGGGAAAGGTTGCCGTCAATGAACCAGTTCCATGACTAGACCGCGAAGATATTTCCCGTACCAGAGTTTGTGCAGACGCGTAATCAGTTTTAGTACCTTCCTTTGTCTGAAAACAGTCTACTGCAGAGTCGTCAAGTATCTAAAATTACTTCATCATATTGTTAATCTGTCAGAAAAGAGTTCTACCAGGATCTTACAAATTATTGAGATTTTCATTTAGTTATAACATACTTTGAATATCACTGATCATCTAAATGTGAACATTGACTTAAAAGAGCGCCTTTTTAAGTACAATTCCCCATACTTCATGTTTCATCATGATTCGTCACAGCAGTAACACCTATAAGAATATTCAAAATGAACAAAATGGAAATGTTTTAGGCCACTATATAGCTTTAAAAGTCAAAATTCCATTCAGGTATCCTTATTTTGTTGGTGAAATGCTTTCAAACTTTTTATTATTTGCACCAACAGGCTAGTTGTTATTACATTTAATTCAATGCATAACTTATTCACTTTTGAGGGAGCAGTGAGCAGCAAATTAATTGTGTCCCACTGTAAACTCATTGCAAAATATAAATTCAACAGCAGTCATTCTCAGACAAAGAAAATTACCACATCATTCTACTGCTATGTAAAATAATCGTTAAATGATTAGTTAACATGCTAATGTAAGATTAATAACACTAGTCTGCAAAGTTTATTAAACATTTTCAAAACAGTGCAAAATAAAGTGGAGATATTTTACTTCGATGGGTTCAAATTATGATAACATAGTTATTTTTTCATATGGTACTTGAATGCAACCTTTTTTCTATAATATTGTTTAAAGTATGTCGACTTTATTTTTCAAAAGTTTTACCTGACTGGAAATATTCACGAGCAGAAAATATATTGCTGTTGTCTCACTATCCCCATTCTTCCCCTACATAAAGTGCAAGGAATGTGACATTGCCAAGGGGCATGCAGAATGACTGTTTTTTACTGCTTTTATCAGTTTATAATTTGTTCCGGTTTAATTTACTACTTTTGTTTAAATTAGGTGGTATACTTTTTTCCGATTTTGTCAAATGATTTTTGTTCTTTTTAATTTCAGATGGCCACGGTTGCTTATCAGTTAAACTTCAACTAAAACGGCAATATGGATACTATCTGACGGAAATTTTCGTTCCATTTGTAATCTTAGTTGCAGTATCATGGCTTTCCGTTTGGCTTGATGCCCGCGCTGTTATTTTGAGGCTGTCTCTAATCATTATTCTACTAAGTATGATGATGCTTCTGACTTTAGGTGTGCAACCAATGCTTCCACATTCTTCCTACACGAAAGCTATTGATATTTGGATAGCTGTTTGCATATCATTGGTGTTTACCACTCTGCTTCAGTTCATTTTGGTGAACCAACTAGCTAGAAGAGAAAGACGAGTCAGAATTACAGAAAACCATGTGGCTAAAAATGGTGGATGCACGCCTGGAGACGTTCAGGTAATCTAACAACTTAATATCTTTCTTCTGCATAATAAAATATACATCAACGAAAATTCAATCTCTTTTCTAACGTATGAAATACATTTTTTTGGTCATTAAACTGTCGCGATTGCAACACTGGAAATCATTTAATTTCAGAGATAGATAGATAGAAAGAGAGAGAGATGGTTTAAGAGGGTTATGTTGTTGCGTCTATTCACTCGGGAGGAAATTAATTTTGCAGACATTTATGCTTTCCACCATGTGCGTATTAACGTACTGCTGATTTTAATATCTACATATTTTTATAAAAGTTAATTTTTACGTACACCAAAAATAAATATTCTTTGTTTAAAATGCTTGGGCTAAATACGACAGTTAAAACGTCTGAGAGTTTCATTATGAAGTAATGGTTTTCTAGTTACTTAATTTCTTAATTCAGTTAATTTAATTTAATTTGGGTTACTAAAGATATATCCCATACGTTAGGATTTTAGTTCTCGTACATTTATGGTTTGCAAATGTAAAAAGAATGCTTTGAATTACGGCTATAAATGGAGATTAATGCTTTACAAATAAAAAGCTATTGGTGCACAAAACTTGTAGAATCTTTTACAGTATCAGAAAATCAATTGCATTAATAACAAGATACGATTGGACAGGACCAACAAGTTTTGAAGGGAGATGGCTCTTATTGTTCACTTTCAACTCCACCATTCTCAGTTTTAAAGCAACAAAAGAATTACTTAAACAATATTTGCACTGTAATCCGTACCAGTTTACTGTAAAAAGACTTCACTTTTCAGAAATAGCGTTTTTAGATAGATTACACTACAGATCAACTTACAAAAGCGTCGTCCAATCAAAATTAAGAAAGACGTTCAGCAGTATAGAAAAGCTTATGCAACAGCATAAAATAAACTGATATAGTTACTTATCACAAATTTAATTGACTTTGGTTAAATATATGTTTAGGAAAATTTTAGATTAACTCTGACATCTTAATCTCTATTTTTCTAATAATAAGAGTAGAAACTCAGAATATTGATTTATTCATTACGTTGTTTGTTGTTTCATTTTTGTTCGTTGTTGTTCATTGACAGGTTGTCAAGATTTATACATTTGGTTTAAAAACAGTTGCCAGACACGTTTTCTTAGTTTTTCTAAAAGGGCGACTGCACTAGCCTTCCTTTCTTTACTCTTAAGTAATATTAATATAGAAATAAAGCAAATGTACACTTATTACAAAATGTCATTCTATAAGCAGTGACTAGTATTCAAAGTACAACTATACTAAGAAAACTTTTGACTTAACGGAATGACAAAGTTTATTTAATCAGTCATGCAAACAGTATCAACATTTTCATGTTTTTTTTTTTTTTTTTTACTCTGATTAAAGCGTTTGTAAATGTGTTTAAATAAAAAGTTAAAATGAATTTAAGTTGATAATATCACGTTCTTTTCACTGATTTTCAAGCGGGAAAAATGCACATAGTATCTTGAAATACACTTTTATTTTAATTGTTTTTTCTCTGAATTCCTTCGGATTTTCTTTTACCCCGTATTTTGTCTTAATATCTTTTTTCAACATAATTAGTAGCATGCAGTTGATGTGAACCGTTTACTGCCATTTTAAAACTTTCCATCAAAAAAATTTTTATTCTTCCCAACATTTGTTTAACTATTAACATAAGAAGTGCTGCTATTGCACAAGGAGCGAAAAATTCAGCATTAAACATAAACATTACGTAATTATTTTACAAAAAAAAAAAAAAAAAAACTTAAACACTGTCATAAGCCGTTTTGAACTAAGCCATCATTATGCTGATATAGGGCTAGTATTGATCCTTGTATTTATGATTGTATTGATACTAAGATATTTATGTAAGTAAACATTTTAAGATACGTACGAATTGATATTGACGGTAGCGAATAGTAAATATTCAGAAAAGTTTCTAAGATAGAGTGCGGTTATGGTTAATTGAGCTATGACCTTAATCATGTTTAACTATTTTTAGTGAGTTCAGTGAAACAGATATGTGATAATGTCACGGATTTGGGTTGGAATATTTTTGCAAAACTACTACAAAAGTTAAAGTCGTAGCTCAGTTTATGAGAGCTATTGTCATCTACATTTTAGTTTCCAAAAATCATACATAAATAAAAATATAATTTTCCTTACCCTCAAATATAGTTTTTTCTTTATTAAAGTAATACGTTGTTTTTAATGTATAATTACATAATTATTCAATAAAATAATATTCTTTAGTGACCGATTCAGTGTAACACTTTGAAAACTGATAATTTAAAAATTGGTGATTTGTTGTTTTTCTGAAAACTATCAATTTTATGCTGAGCAATGGCGGTAGCTAGAGAAGCAATTTGTTTGTCGCAAATTCATACGGGGTATTTTGTGTCCAAAAGTTTGAAAAATACATCCGTGATGGTCAATGGACGCTATATACAGGGTGCTTCAGTTAACCGTTTCAGAACTCCTGAGAGGAGTATGCTGCATCCTGAAAAATTGAACTCATATAGCAATGCGGGATCGAAAATGCTTTCCTGAAGTGGTAATGTACACAAAAGCTTCATAAAGAAAAAAGTCCGTAAAAGTAAAATCTTTTAACAATACATGTAAAACAGCAGAAGGTACATGGGTCCAAGTAACAGTTTACAATTTTTTCAACCGGCTACAACGCATGCCTCAGGTGCAACGCCTTCGGTGCTTGGAACTCCGAACAGTGGAATATTCCTACACATCTCAAATTTCTCTGGTCGGAAAAGTAATTTCGGCCCCGCATTGCTGTATAATTTCGAGTCTTCAGGATGCATCCTACCCCTCTTATATATATATATATATATATATATATATATATATATATATATATATATATATATATATATATATATATATATATATATATATATATATATATATATATATATATATATATATATGAGATAAATTTTAAGGACAATTTAAATATAAATTGAAATAAAATTCAAAGAAAAATGAAAAAATAAACACCAAGCTGTTTTGTAATGCCAGTGCAAAGCTGCTAGAAACAAAAAAAGTGCAAAAAAGTTCATGAATAAACAAGCAATATAAAATGGACATTGTAAGAAGCAAGAACACGGAAATAACACCAGAATGAAAAAACGTGAACTAGGACTGTTACTTTCTCAAGGGGAGGACCTCAGTCCCGTGTTCTTGCTTCTTGCAATTTTCATTTTATATTGCTTGTTTATTCATGAATATATATATATATATATATATATATATATATATATATATATATATATATATATATTATATATATACTGTGCAACATTTTTCACTTATATACATTATATTTTGTATTTAATAAATATTATCTTAGTAAAGGCTGATCTCATGTAAAATACTGTACATGAGCTAAACTTTAATGCAGTTTGCTTATCTGGCTAACCCTATTCATACTGATCATCAAAGGATCATCAATATTAACATGGTATTGTTGATTCAGCAAAATGCAAGCTCTTGTTTCCGTCAAAGTGCTTTCAGCATAGAAGTCAGGATTTATAAGCATGTAATGGAATCCCTATAAACAAAGACTTGGTCTGAATGTGGCAAAGTGCTTTGAACAAAATATCAGTTCAATTAGTATACTGCTGTGGAAAGGTAAATGTCAGTGTCTGGAAAAAATGAGTTTTCGAAAGACACGCGTTTTGAATTAAATACTAACAACAGAGAGATGTTGTTATTTGACGTTTTTTTAGGCTTAATTTTCAGTGGAATCCAAATAAGCAAGCTTGTACAGTAAATTTAAAGTGCAAAAAATGACAAAAATGCAGGAAATAATAAGAAAAATTTGCAGGCACTGCTGTTTACCTTCTCACTGCAGTATAATGTCTTTGTCATTATTGCACATAACATTTATTGCGTATCTTTTTTAGACACTACCTAATTTATTATTTCATTCTAAAATGTATAGTTACGCTAACTTCATTTTTTTCATTGGTTACTAAAAGAATTTGGTTAAAAAAAGCTTTCACATTTTGACATTATCTGTTTTTCTTTTCAGAAAATCTCCAAAATGAGGAATATGATTGAAAAATGCGCTCACCATCATATTCCGCTATCTAAAAGAATCGACTTTTTGTGCCGTGTTTTGTTTCCTGTAGCATTTGTGATATTTAACTGTGTGTTTTGGTTCACTTACATCAAAGGAAGAGATAGCCGATTTATTGTTAGTTAAACGGTAACAAAGATAGTTTATATCAGTAGATTTTAATTATCCGTATTTATATAAAACGTCTTTCTTTTATCTTTCTGAACCGAAAGTTTTCCTTTTAATGTTTATAAACTTTATTTGTGATTCTTGTGCATTTGTAAAATAAAGTTTGCTTGTTTTTCTGTATTTGGGATTAATTTTTACGCCCGTTTGTGTTGATGGAATATATTTATTTTTAGTGAACATGCATTTTTAGTTCTCAGAAAATATCAGTGTTCACCTAACTAGTTTTATATATACTAGGTTTATATTAAAGTGTCAAAGGGTGAGAAGAGTTATATCTGTAAACTGTATCAACAGTTACATTTGTAAAAAAAATCATGAGATCATTATATGCAGTTATCATCCAACAGAGTTTTAACTTTCTTTTACCTGAAATACATGTGTTGTATACTTCTTTACAACACATTTTTTTTTCAAACTTTCACAATGTCAAGTCTCGAAGAAAGAGGAATCAAAGTATTAACAGTTCATTTCTTTACCGAAGTTCCAAGTTTAACATACGAAGCGTTAAGTGTCAAAACCAGCTCAAACCATGAATATTCAAAAGTACTTTTTTCATAATTGAAGGGCTCGGGGCAAAAATGTGATCTGTCACATGATGTTAATTTTTTAGTAGGGCAATTGCCAACTTTGTATATGTATTATACATTCTACATTCTGCAATGTTAAAACCAGATTTTTTTTTCTCCAAACGACATTATCCATTGTCATGTTTATTTCAATTTTAGATATGAAAAACAAAATCTTTGATCGAAAGTTGCTCCTTGTGGCTTGTCACATTTCTGCCCCGAGTCCTTCAATTTAGTACTTAATTTGTTGATACTGTTGTGTCACAATGTGATTTTAAACAAATCCCTCTCAACCAGAACCAAAATATGTTTTATGTTAAAAACAGCTGAATACATGTGTTTTACTCTATAATCTGTGTGAAAACTTACGGCTAACATCGGCAACATAATGAATTGCTTAAAAAAATCACATCTTTGATTGCACGGGCTAGTATACACGGCATACAGTTAAAATACTACATGAATTTAATTGGAATTCGAATGAATAAACGAAAGATGGTGTTGCTCATTTTGTTCAAAACAAACTCAATCGTTATTTTCATCCGTTAATAACTACACAAAACTGCTAAAGAAAAAAAAATGAAGTCGTATGCCAAAAGTTATTCAAACGAAGGAAAAATCTTTTGGAAAAATCTGATGGGCAAAGCGTGAATTTGTGTTTACTGCAACATTTTTAAAAACGGAATGTATCTGGTGGCGTATAAAACGCCTGATATTGTCAATTTTGACAAAGCTACTAACTTTTCTTCCTCACTAAAAAGCTTGCTGAAGTATCCCATTTCAAAGAGAACGATTTGATCCTTTCAATAAGATATCAGTCTACTGGACTATTTTGCTCTTCATTTTTGCGTTCTTCAGAGAAACAGTTTGAAAGGTGTAAAAATGAAGCTTTAAGACAAAATTAATTATTTTGCTTGCATTTTAGTGCATTACTTTTACAAAGTTAAGTGCTGTGATAGACTCTGAAACTAGTATAGGAAATTTCCACTGCAATATAGATGCTTTACAACATTAGTTTTTTTAACTATGTGAAAAAGTTCTAATTTTATAGAATTCACTCTGAGATCTTGCTTTTTAGAAGACCCCCCCCCCCTCCAACAAATAACTTTAAGCAAGCTCCTCAAGGCATGAGGGCTGCTAAAGGAAAATTTATGCACGTTTAAAAAATGCTGTTGATATTGCTAAACGAGTGAGAAAATACTAAAATTTTTAAGACTATCTGCAGCTTTGACGCAAAGCCAAATATTTGGTCGTGTATGTTTTGACACTATTCTCTGTGTTTTGCTATGAGTCAGACTTTTCCTCCGTAAAAATATAAGAACGAATAAATATTTTAATTTTTATGCACTAATGTATCTAAAAACTGTTCCCCAATATTTTTGACTTGCCATTGGAAGCAGTATCTTTCATGATTGTTTCTGATGAATTGAAACCAGTTTTACCATAAAACCAAGAACTTTTCAAACTTTTTATACCTACACCCTCTTCCCTTTTATTACGAAAGTATTTCTGCACCCCCTTCAACTTTCGTGATATTATGATAAATGTTATCCTGTGTTACGATTTATTCAATGGGTGAAAGAAACCAGTTACATATTTTATGTAAAGTAAGATTTTTATAAATCAAAGCAAATCAAGTCATTGTAATATTTTACTAGTATTGATAGTTTTACAAATTTTAACTAATAGTTACAAAATACAGAAAAATAGACGTTTAAATGCTATATTACTGCTTGGTCACCGATGAAATGGATTTGCGAACTTCCGCAGTGTCCAAACCAGTTTTAACACTTCCTTTTGTGAAAGTTGGTCGCCATTTTCACGACGATTTAAATGTTGCAGTTTTTAAAACATGATTATTTGATTTAATATATAGAGAAGAAAAAATCAGGAGAAATTTGCTTTTACTTTTTGAAATATACTTCCCATTAGATGCAGATATCATGTTATGATAATCCCCTAAAACCATGCAGAAATACTGTACGACATATAAAATCTTAAACGATTTTTTTTAAAGTAACAAAAAGTCGATCAAAAGCTGTTGTCTTCTATTTCATCGTAGTACTTCGGTTAACATAAAAACATCGTGTGTACAAATGACCAAAAAAAAATTATTTTTCTGAAGAAATTAAAAGTTATTTTTTTTTTCGTGGAGGCTAAATAACAGAAACATACATTGCAATTTTTCAGAAGAAGCGAGCTCCGTCATTTATCATTTTTTAAAACATATTTTAGCAAATGAGACCGAGGAATTTTTGAAACGTACGTGTCAAAAATGAAATACAGTCTATATAATGTTCCTTATTCCTTTTTCTTTGCTCAACCTGTCACATTCAAACATCAAGGACGATGTCAAAAACCAAGAGATGTGACATTTGTCGTCAAATTTGATAGATATCAGCAACTTCAAACGTATTACGTTTATACATCCATATTTCAGCATAGAAATATATCTTGAACAATCAAGAATTCCTTTCGGCTAAGTGAAAGCGAGGAATTTGACATTTTTCTCATCTTGCAAGCTCCAGGCATAAATGGGCCGTGACAAGCGGGCAAAGATTACAAAAGAAAGGAAAAGGCATCTTTCTTAACAAATTTCTTCGAAACATTCCTTTGCCGAAAGGAATATATTTCTAAGCACAAGTTGGGATAACGTAGCTTTATGCTTGCAAATTTGAAATCTCGTATTCGGGTTGAAACTAGAATCTTTATAAAAAAACAACTTCGTCCTTTTTTTCTTTCCAAGAGAAGAAGAATAAAAGTTTCCCTAAAACAAGAGCTGAAAATAAATTTAATTCCATTTATTACTTTTTTTGGTATAAAGTCACAATTTAAGCTAGCACATCTGCTTTCGCAATATTATAATAAACCCCCTCATAAATAATTTTCCTTAGTGATGATAACAAAATATTTCTTCGGCTTAATTACAAAGGTCCAATCAAAATTTAAAATAACATTTAACATTGAAGTACTCTAAAATAGTTACAATAATATAATCTAAAATAGTTACTACTTCAGTGTTAAAGTTGAATGCAGCTATGCCCTTTTAAAAGAACATAAGATTATAGAACTGTAAGTGAATATTGTTTCTTAAACAAAGTAGGAAAATCATAATTAATGATAGAACTACTGTAACTGCAGCATGAATTGTAAAAGATAATGTGAACGCTTGGCTTTGGGGCGGGAAAACTTCTGTATCTCTGCATACCGGCGCAAACTTGGAGTTCGAAAGTTTTCCAGTACCGGAACTCCGACGAATAATAATTAAAGCCTGAGTTTTGACCAATCTTATAGGAAAAGGGAAAATCTAATTTAATTATCCAAAAACAGTACTAAAACGGCATTCCATTGTATGACGATACCGGCACCAACACTTCCTTGATACATGTATAAAATTATACAACCCATGATCGTAATTAAAGTGCTAGAAGGCAATGTTTTTATACAATACAGGAGCACAAAATGTACGATTAATTTACAAAATCAAGTTTAATGACGTATGATCCCACTGAGTATATGTATGATCAAATAAAATATGATAAAGAAATACATATATAAATTTAAAAATATTAAAAAAATAAACTAAAAAGTTTTTTTTTAATGCTCGCATGAACAAGTTTCCAAATATAACAGTATCTTTGCACATTAATGCCGACAATACATTATTTGATGAAATGACATTCTTTGATGAAAATACATTCTTTTCTTTGGAATGTGTGTCATCATCTGTTTAAACTATAGAGTATCAGTACCTTTTAAAACTGCTTGAAGTTGAATGCATTTCATTTCTACTTGCTTAAAATTTTCCGTTATGGTTTTATTAACTTATGAAATTTATGACAGAAAAGATATAAAAGTGTTCGACATTTATAAAAAATCTTGACACAATTCAAATGCAATTACACTAGTCAACACCAAAAATGTACCCGGCTCAAAAATAGCTATTTCCAAAGTATTTTGTCTCGCTAAACACGAAAATCATCGTAAAAAGTTGAGATTAGTTCTAGTTTTCAAGATACAGGGCCAACTGGGATAGTGAATTCTCAGTAATGCTCTTTTTACCTGGAAGATATAAACACCCCCATGGGACTAACTGTCCTCTGAACTTCGAGCCTAGGTTGGGATAGAAAATCTCACTGCATGAAAACCGAAATGAACTACAAGAAATTTAAATTCTGGGAAGAAAAATGCCCAAAATCAGCGAAAATTTGGAGTTCTATGTAGAACCACCCACTTCTGTTTCCACCCATGCTCATTCTGCTGGAAATAATGAAGAAGTTCTTGAAATTGAACAAAGACAATTTTACAATACCTTAGAGGGAAATTTTCAAGACATATTGAAGCTAAGGTTAAGGACAAAATTTTCAACGGTCCTTCAAATACGCGCAACTATGTAAACCAGTGTTTTTGAGAAAAAAAATGCAAGGGGAGAAAAAAAACACCTAGGAAGCCTATAATGGTATATTATAAATATTTCTAAGCAGCAGAGAATACTAGATTTAAAAACAGTTGGTCAACCCATGGTGAGTGATATGTTCTTGAAATTCTATTATGTTCACTTCTTCCTCGATATTTTGTTAAAAAAACTAAAGCTATCAGCAGTGAGTAAGAGGAGACGTTTCACCAAGATATCTTTTCAATGGAATGCAGATATCAGGGTCATTAGGCTGAGTTGAAGCTCACCAAATGCTGCTGAGCTATTACAAGAGATGGTCCTTCTTGACGCGCAAAAAGCAACTGAAAATGAAGCGTATTTGCAGCAATAAGCCAAAAGCAACCACTGCTTTCCAAAAATTCAGCATTGTTTAGTAAAACAGGACCCATTTCAGAAACTTTATTGCACAATTTTTTTTTTCTTTTATAACATTACTTTCAAATCAATGTGTGGTTGCTGTGCATCTTTCTCCAATTAGCCCAGTCAATAAAGGTTTCGTGTCGCAACTAATTTAGGGAAAGCTGATTTTTTGCAGAATGTTAGCACATAAAACAAACACTAAAAAAACACAAAGTCCCGACCCCCACCCCTCTTGCTTTCTCCCCACCCCCTCCGAAACATTGCAAGAGCAGTACTATGATTATACGTTTTTTTGTGTCGCAACTAATTTAGGGAAAGCTGAATTTTTGCAGGATGTTAGCACATAAAGTATACACTAAAAACACCAAGTCCCGACCCCCACCCCTCGTGCCTTTCTCCCCACCCCCTCCGAAACTTTGCAAGCGCAGTACTATGATTATACACTTTAGTGTAGCAACTAATTAAGAGAAAGCTGATTTTCTGCAGGTTGTTAGTACTTAAATTACACTCTAAGAAACACAAAGTTCCGATCCCCCCTCTTGCTCCCCCCATCCCCCAACATTTCCGAAACATTACAAGAGCTATGATTATACGCTTACATCTCAAAAATTAATGATGTTACCGAGGAGTTCTTTTTTTCATTTCACTCCTAACAATATGAGACACCAGTGGTGCCCAACCTACGGCCCGCGGGCCACATTCGGCCCGCGGAGCTAATCCTTGTGGCCCGCTGTTTTGTGGAGTGTTACAACTCGAAGAGTACGAATGATGACAGTGTTCCAAATTTGGAGCCAAATTTTTAGAAATTAGTTTATGAAAACCAGGTTGCATTTAACAAAAGAAGCATCAAGTAGTGATAAGAAAAATTTGTTTGCAATTTCCCTTCCTTTTTCGTATTTTCCCATGTCATTTAGAAAAAAGTAAAACATTTTGAAATTTTATGTGTGCTCCAGCCCGCGAGAACGATTTTAGTATGATCTGCGGCCCTTATGGGAAGAAAAAGATTGGGGACCAATGTTATGAACAAATTACGTTATATACACTTTTTTATGTAAATAATTCAGTTTCACTGTTTTACTAACTAATTCACATACAGAAAACTCACCACAAAAAGCAAAAATAAATTCAAAAAACAACAGCTTTTTATCATTACGTCTTGGGAAGAATTGTTTGAACAAAACTTATAGATAATAATACAATGATGATCTGCAATAGTCATTTAGTTGAAATGGAGCATCAATGTAATTACGTTACTGTCACGTTACGTTCACACGAAAATGCAATATTTTGTTACAAAAGTTTATAGTTCGTTTGTGTCGCTGATAGTCTACAGAATGTTTGATCCAAAAATATTGTTACAGTGCATTCTACTACAGTGTCCACAAATAGACGTGCAATCGAACCCAGCTTTACGACAGCTACTGCTTTGTAACACACAATGTTTTACAACTGCAAGATTATTAGTAGGAGAAATTCATTTGGAGCAGGGGTAATTGTTATGGGCTTAGGTTCAGTCAGTTGCTTGAAGTATATTGCCTTGCCAACCCCATTCGTCTACTAGAAGTTTAAAATCTAACCAAGTTTAAATAAAAGTTTGTGTATAAGCAAGTAATAGCAAAAATGTCTCTAAAGTCAAATTTTGATTTAGCAAAACTTCCACCAACTTCAGATGCCGTTCGTCAACATCCTTTTAGGGTTTACCACCAGATTCAAACTTGGTTAGGTTTTAAATTTCCCTCAGAAGAGTCGGGTTGTCAATTTACTTTAAGCAACAGACTGATTCATAAGCTCATGGCGATTACCTCTGCTCTAAGTGAACTTATCTAACTAATATCTTGCAATTGTAAAACACTATGAGTTACCAACTGTATCTGTCGTGAACCTTGGTTCGATTGCACGTCAATGTGTGGACACTGCAGTGGAATGCACTGTAGCAATATTTTTGGACCAAACCAATGAAATATTAGAAGATGATCCCTTATAAAAGACTAAAAAATAATAACCAAAAGTAATATTAAACATTAATAATATCCTCTGCAAGGAAATAATCAGTTGAAATGTACTACAGTGAAACCTGTGAAAGTTGACCACTTGCGGTGCACTATTTTAGTGGTCAACTTATAGAGGTTAATTTATATGATATAGGACTAATTCTGTACCTGAAAAAAGCAGTCAGCTTACAAGGATGGTGAACTTGACAGGTGTTACTGTAATCTTGATTTATTTAATGCAAAACTTAAATATTTAGCCAAACATTCACCATTATTTTGTTGACTACTATCGGCGACACAAACGAACTATAAACTTTTGTGACAAAAAATCGTTCATTGGTAATAAAGCTTAAAGTGAACGTCATTATATTGTTGCTTCATTTCAACTAAATGACTTTCATTACATTATTAACTATAAATTTTGTCCAAACATTTCTTCCCAAGACGTATAGATAAAAAGCTATACTTTGTTGAAGTTACTTTTTGTAGTGAGTTTTCTGTATATGATTAAGTTATTAAAATGGTGAAACTGAGCTATCTACATAAAAAGTGTATGTAATATAATTTGTTTATGAGAGTGGTCCCCAACATTTTCTTCCCCAGGGCCGCAGAGCATACTAAAATCGTTCTCGCGGTCTAAAGCACATATAAAATTTCAAAATATTTTACTCTTTTCTAAATGAAATGAGAAAATACGGAAAAGAAAAAAAATGCAAATCAATAATTGTTGTTGTCATTACTTGATGCTTTTTTGTTAAATGCAACCTGTTTTCCAGAAACCTATTTCTAAATATTTGGCTCCTAAATTGTTACATAGTCATTAATTGCACTCTTCGAGTAGTAACATTTAAAAACAACGGGCCACACGGATCAGCTTCGCGGTTCGGATGCGTCCTGCGTGCCGTATGCTGGGCACCACTGGTTTATAATCTTGTTAGGAAAGAAATAAAAAAAGGAACTCCCCGGCAACATCATTAATTTTTGAGCTGTAAGCGTATAATCATAGTACTGCTCTTGCAATGTTTCGGAAGGGTTTGGGGGTGGGGGAAGCAAGAGGGGTAAGGGTCGGGACTTTTTGTTTCTTATTGTGTAATTTAAGACTAACATAGTGAAACAAATCAGCTTTCTCTTAATTAGTTGCTATACTAAAAGTGTGTAATCATAGTACTGCGCTTGCAAAGTTTCAAAGGGGGTGGGGAGAAAGGCAAGAGGGGGGGGGGGGTCAGGACTTTGTGTTTTTTTAGTGTATACTTTATGCGTTAACATCCTGCAAAAATTCAGCTTTCTCTTAATTAGTTGCGACCCGAAAATGTAAAATCATACCACTGCTCTTGCAATGTTTCGGAGGGGGGTGGGGAGGAAAGCAAGAGGGGTGGGGGTCGGGACTTTGTGGTTTTTTAGTGTATACTTGGTCTGCTAACATCCTGCAAAAATTCAGCTTTCCCTAAATTAGTTGCGACAAAGCCTATTTTTTTACCTTCATTGACTGGGCTAAATGGGATTTCATGTATCTTGAAAACAAGAGCTAATTAAAAAAATCCACTACCATACTTGTTTTTCTCGACCCAAAATTAGTAGGAATTGACTATTTAAAACCAGAATGAAGACAAAAAATTATTTTTCGTTGACTAGTGTCATTTTAGGCCAAATACTCGTTGGAGAGATATGTATAATTACTACATAAGACGAAATACTTTGTACTGGGATTTATGTAAGATTCGAATTAAAGAATTATTCAGATCAAAGCAACTGATTGATATGCGATTGAACCAAGATTTGCGCTTACCTGAATTTATTCTCGTTTGAGACATCCTATACTGGCCTGGAAAGGAAGTATTTGGCACATCGAATGGACTTCGAGAATGATTACACGAATTTAATTTCTTTCGAGTTTAATTGAAGATTTAAGACTACATGATTCGATTTATATGAAGACCAAGCGGTCTCAGCGTGCTTACACAGACATCAGAGAACACATGACTCAAAGTTTATAGTCTCTCTTACGCGCTAGTTGACTTCAGCGCCCTCTATCAATGTTTTGTCCGAAACATCTTCCGGGGGGGGCACAGTCACTAATCGGCAGCAGTCGTATACGTCCTACAGCTCTGGTGACCTCTCCTGTGGCGGTTCGGATGCTGACCACTCGGGTGATGTCATCCTTCCCTGGAAATATTCTGGCGATTCGACCTAGGATGAATCCTTGGGGTGAAGCTTTGTCTTCTACCAAGACCATTTGTCCCAGTTGCAGTTGACGCCCTGCTCTGGTCCACCGAGTCCTGGGTTGAAGTGACTGCAAATAATCCTTGGACCACCTTCTCCAGAACTGCTCTTTTAGCTGTAATAACAACCTCCATCTGGAATAAAAACTAAGATGATTATTAGCGGAGTCAGATTCTGGGATTTCCAATAGAGGTGACCCGATCAAAAAATGACCAGGGGTAAGCGCTTGGAAATCGTTAACGTTGGTAGATAGAGACGTCAGTGGGCGTGAATTTAGACATGCCTCTATCTGGCAGAGGAGAGTACTTAGCTCCTCGAAATTTAGAAGCGCTCCTCGAGTGATTTTTACCAGATGACGCTTTGCTAACTTGATGGAAGACTCCCATAGTCCCCCGAAGTTAGGCGCGTACGGTGGAATGAAGTGCCACGTCACGTTTCTCGAAGCACAATAGTCTTGCACAATTGGGTCTTTGACCATTCTTACGAGTTCTTTTAGGTACGACGCCGCACCTACGAAGTTCTTCCCGTTGTCCGAATGCATATGAGTTGGTAGACCCCGACGTGCCACAAACCTTCGAAAAGCTGCTAAAAATGCCTGAGCAGACAAGCTGGAGACTAACTCTAAATGAACGGCTTTGGTGCTGAAGCACACAAAAAGGCATTTATATGATTTGAATTCGCTCGCCTTGCGAATATGCTGACATTTTGTTATAATTGGCCCAGCGAAGTCAACTCCAGTGTTTTCGAACGCCCTTGAAGGTGTAATTCTAGATGCGGGTAAATCGCCCATTAGTTGAGTGGGCGGTCTAGCAGAATACCGGAAACATCTTATACACATACGAAGGAATTTTTTAACTGTTGATCTTCCATCTATTATCCAGAATTGTTGACGAATTAAGGATAAAACCATTTCAGTTCCTCCATGCAAACTGACTTCATGAAAGTGCTCAACAACTAATTTTGTGAAGTGATGTTGCTTTGGAAGAATAATAGGGTACTTATGGTCATACGGCAGAGTAGGATGCTTTGACAGGCGACCACCAACTCGAAGAAGTCCCTCGGCATCTAAGAAGACATTTAATCTCAAAAGTCGACTTGAAGTGGGAATAGCCCGGTTTTTTCTCAGGCAGTTAATCTCCGTATTGAAAGTCTCCTGTTGAATTTGTAGAAGAATGCACTTCAAAGACCGATCTAGCTCCGGAACAGTCAATGTCCCTGAAAGTCTTTCCTTGTGCTTCAGATTGTAGAAATAACGTAAAATCCACCCAATAACCCTAATTGTTTTCTTATAAGAAGAATATCTTTTAAGAAGGCTCTGCTCTTCAGATGCGGTGGTTGCCAGGAAAAGATCCTCCTCAATATGTGAATCGTTCCGAACAACATCTGGAATTGTAGACGGACTTGCCCAATTTGAAGCATTTTGGAGCCAGGTTGGTCCCGTAAGCCAAGTCTTATGATCTTTCAATTGGTTAGGAAAGAGTCCCCTGCTTGCACAGTCGGCTGGGTTCTCCCGGGAAGGAATGAAATTCCAGGACTTAACATTTGACATGGATAAAATCTTTGTAACTCGATGACGAACAAATTGGTTTCCGCTTGAGGGTGGATTGGCTATCCAACTTAAAGTGATGGTTGAGTCACACCATAAAAAGGTTTTCTCATTACTGAGTGACAGTGTTTTTTTGATAGTGTTCACCAGTTCTGCGAGCAATAATGCTCCACATAACTCCAGACGGGGTAAAGTCAATGTCTGGACTGGTGCAACTCGCGTTTTTGCTGCCACGAAAGATACGCGCACAGTCTCAGAAATAGCACGGATGTAAACCACTGCTGCGTACGCCTTTGTGGAAGCATCGGAGAAACCATGTAGCTCAATTGTTGTGGCTTTAGCGCATTGCAAATACCTAGGTGCAGAGATATCCTGTAAGACGAAACTTTGAGACTGAAAGGTTTGCCATTCTTCGAGCAGATAATGAGGTAAAGAATCATCCCAACCTATTTTAGTTTTCCAAATCTCTTGCAACATTATTCTCAGTTTAATGGTGGCAGGTGCGATAAGACCAAGTGGATCGTATGTTTTAGCAATAACGGAGAGTAATTGACGCTTAGAATTTACATGTTCTGTAAGGACTGCCCGAACCCGAAGACTGTCTTTAGTTCCATTCCATTCAAGACCCAAGACTTTCTGATTTACGTCATTTTGAAAGGAATGGGTATCGGTAGAAGTTCTCATGTGATCAGGAAGATTCTCTATTACCTCCGGGTAATTGCATGACCATTTGCGCAGAGGGAAACCCCCACTTTCCATGAATTTTATCATTTCGGGTATTATGGATCTTGCTTCTCCAACAGATGCAGCACCGCACAATAAGTCGTCGACATAAAAATGAGTACGCGATAATTCTGAGGCAATTGGAAAATTTTCCTTTTCATCGTCACATAGTTGATGGAGAGTACGTAGAGCTAAGAATGGCGCTGCTGACGTACCGTATGTCACTGTGTTAAGACGAAATATTTTTAGAGGTTCATCTTGATTATTCCTCCACACTATTCTTTGATAATCTTGATCTTCCTCAGCAATACGAATCTGACGATACATTTTGGCGATGTCAGCCACAAAAGCAACGGGATAGGAACGAAATGTTATCAAATTGCAAAATATGTGAGTCTGAAGTTTAGGTCCAGTAAGAAGAATGTCATTTAGAGAATGTTGATTAGAGGTTCTAGCTGAGGCATCGAACACTACGCGTAATTTCGTGGTGGTGCTATTTTCATTAACCACACCATGGTGAGGCAAATAATAGTGAGGGACCTTATGGACATCTTCAGATTTTACGACACTCATATGGTTAAGTTTCTCATACTCCTTCATGAATGTGACATATTGTTCCTTTAACGCGGGATTTCTATCGAGTTTCTTTTCTAGGAGATGAAACCTTTGATGCGCTTGGGTTTTGCTTTCTCCTAGATTCGAATTTACTTTTATGGGGAGCTTTACAATATATCTTCCATTTTCATCTCTTTTAACGGATTTTTTAAACAATGTTTCCGCGAGTTCATCATCTTCAGTTTGAATTTCTTGGGTGGGCACAGACTCCACGGTCCAGAATTTTTGTAAAGTCTCATTTAATGACACAGTAAGGTGGGACACAGATTTCCGATCACTGTGGCAATGTCCGACTTTGCCTGCCAGCACATACCCTATTTCTGTTGGCAAGGCATCTGGTGTTCCGTGCTGACCTCGAAGAGGAGGGCCAATGATAAGACGTGTGGCTAGCTCAGCCCCTAGCAAAATGTCAATCTCTGATGTGTCATAGAATGTGGGATCAGACAACTGAATCCCTTCCAGGTGAGGCCAAGAATGTTTTCTCAAACGGAAATTCGGAAGAGGTGAGGTTATTTTATTTACTACGAAAGCATTAATTTTCAGAAATTTTTTAGAAAAGTGTGCGGAGAATTCAAAGGTAGTCGAATGAAGAGAAGTTTCAGCCATAAGGCCATTAATCCCTATCAACTGATGAGATGTGTTCTGAAAATTTAATTGTAAGCGTTCCGCACATTTTCGAGTGATTAACGAATTTTGCGATGCATTATCAATCAATAATTTACACTGAATTACCTCTCCCGAACTACCCTTCACATTAACTAATGCTGTTGACAAAAGTACACACATTGAGTTTTGCCCCGCATTATTAGACACTGCTGATACCGAATGGACAGGCTCTGGAGCCACAGTATACCTATGCAACAAAGTATGATGGCGCAAAGCGCAACATTTACATGTGTATGAAAGTTTGCACTCCGATTGACTGTGATTATCCCTCAAACAATTTTCGCACAACTTGTGAGTTTGCACGACACCCCACCTATCCTCAAGGGGCATATTATTGAATTTTGGACATTTGAATAACTTATGATTTTGTTTGCACACAACACAGATATTTCCTTTCTCTACAACTGTACTATTTACAACTGGCTTACGGAATCGATTTGAATTGCCCATTTTATTTTCCCGATTATCCATGGGTTTACGGTTTGAAATGCTACTATCATTTCGACTTTCCCATTTGTTTTCCAGACTTCGCGCTTCCTTTTCCATAAACGACTTAAAACTCTCTAGACTTGGTATACTGTGATTATCTAAAGTCAATTCCCATCTTTGTCTAACCAACTCATCCAATTTGGAAAGCATGAATCGAATTATCATTAAGTCACTTAGAGCGTTAGACTCCAAACCTAATGTTTTTAGATTTCTGACTGCTTCATTGCATCTATCTAACAACTCCAGTAGACCTTTCGAATTATCAACCTTTGTTATTTTAGACGAAAACAAGTTATTTATTTGAGCTAAGGCTAAAATGCGTTTGTTTTCAAATCTCTGACATAAAATATCCCAACAGTTTTTTAAGTTCTCTCCTTGGAGGGAAAAGCCACGAATTAATTTGGCTGCACTTCCACGAACAGCTGTCTGGAGATATTGTAATTTTTCTAAGTCTGTTAACTGACTGTTGTCAAGAATAGCCGATTTAAATATTTCTCTAAAACTAATCCAATCCTCTGTATCTCCATAAAAATTCATCAAAGTCATTTTCGGGAGTTTAAGAGTTTTTGCTTCCGGATCATTTCTTACCTTCTGATCAGCGGATCCCGAGTTCTGTGATACAAAGATTTCGATTTTAGCTAATGCTTCAAGCACTTGATCTGACGTTTGAATGTATTTATCATAAAACTCCTCATTATCTTCAATTAAAAGGAATGCTGATTCCAAACCCCCTGCTAAATTATCCAATTTTGTTTTTATGCCCGTTAGAAATGCAATGTTTTCATTTTCCGAAATTAAAGTTCCGACTTTATCACAGTATCTAATACATTCTTTCGACAGAAATGTGAATTTAGACACCGCTTCACTCTGATTTTGCTTCTTTGATTTCGGCATATTAATGCTCAGAATCTTACTGTTGCAATATCTAACTTTTCAACACCAAATGAAAGAAAAATATTCCGCAAGGAAAAGAATTTTAAGTTTCGCCACTCACTACTCATGAATGAAAAAACCATAAACAACGCTAAGAATCCTAGTCAGACTGTGAAACATAACACATGGCGCCAGGGGCCATGAGGGGGGAAAACCAGATGAATCCGCAACGCACAACGAAATCAAAACGAAATGAATTAGATTTTCGCAATTTTTTGATTTATTTCTACTTTTTAATTAGCTTAATTACCCTCGAAAGCTACTCCGGCTCGACGGACCACAATTCTGTACTGGGATTTATGTAAGATTCGAATTAAAGAATTATTCAGATCAAAGCAACTGATTGATATGCGATTGAACCAAGATTTGCGCTTACCTGAATTTATTCTCGTTTGAGACATCCTATACTGGCCTGGAAAGGAAGTATTTGGCACATCGAATGGACTTCGAGAATGATTACACGAATTTAATTTCTTTCGAGTTTAATTGAAGATTTAAGACTACATGATTCGATTTATATGAAGACCAAGCGGTCTCAGCGTGCTTACACAGACATCAGAGAACACATGACTCAAAGTTTATAGTCTCTCTTACGCGCTAGTTGACTTCAGCGCCCTCTATCAATGTTTTGTCCGAAACATACTTGAATTTTATTTTGCCTTTTGTTCAAAATTTTAATCACGCAAAAAGTGGTTTTACTAGATTTTAATGAGCTATGCAAATGTTTCAATGCGTCGTAATATTTTTAAGATCATTTATAGCTTCTATTGGTTAAAGGTCTTAGTTTATTCCTTTGACAATTGCCTTTATTTTCTTTAAAATGAAAAGAAAATTATAATTTTTTTGCCATTTTTCTTGCTTTTGCATGAACCTTTCATATATCTTCTTCCTTGTTTTACCTGTAAAATATGCTTTTAGGTTTTAAAAGAATTTTGAACTTTTAAATTCTGCAAGAAATTTGAACATCTGTAAAATGATTAAGACTTTTTTTTCAAAGCTATTTCAAGTAGCTAAAGATACATGACTAAACTATCAAGACATTCCAGTTTTAGTTTAAAATATTTTAAATAAAATGCAATAACCTTTTTTTTTTTGTGGAACATCAAACATTTAGAGCGAGAATTTTACAAATTTTTATTTAGTAATCCTTTGCAATCCTAGTAACGTTCGGTAAATCTCTAATTTTTTCTCCTGTGCCAATATTTGCTTTTGCATTCCTCCGTAGTATTCCGTTAAGGAAGCATTTTTCACTCTTCAGTATTTCCGCATGCATATTTCGAGACCTTATTTTTTTAAAGCAGATTCAATTATCTATGCTCTTGTTATTACTGAAAATTTAAAGAAAGAAAGACAGGCATGCATAAATGAATGATAAGTAATCTTTTTTCATCCAACGAAGACTCTTATGAGAATAAATCCTCGTAAGAAGTTCATAAAATGTTTTCAAAGACGCACACTGTTTTTATTTTGTTCCTGAATACGCGTATTACATATTTTGATTAAAATTTCGAGGGTTCGTTCTTTATATTGCAGACAGTATGCAAAACATCCCAAAAAGAAGGCTTTAATTAAAAAAATGAGAGGATTTTGTTGTAATTTATTATTATTTTTTTGGTAATGTAATCGCTTAAAGGCGTGAAAAATAGCGAGAAATAAGGAATGTGATGTAAAACATGCGCGAATGGCCCTTTTGACTATTTTAAGAACTAAATTGGCATATTGGCATATGTTGCTGTTAAATATTCTTACTTACATTATTAAATCAAACGTTGCTGTGGTTTTCAAAGGAAAAGCTATGATTTGAAAGAAAATGTTAGGAAGTCCCCAGTTTGATTTATATGCCTAATTCTATAATTAAATTTATTTCATTAGTTATAGAAGATTTTTCTTCATAAGCGCATATAAGATATAACTAATGGCAAGAGGACGTACGAAGAGTCTCTCGTTCTTTGAGGCCAGAAAAACTTTTGTGGTCTGTTCCAAGTGCAGTGCAGGGTTCAGTAAGGCACTGCCGAACACATTCTGGTCTGCTTGGGTCTTACCAAAGAAGACTTATATGCTTCCCCAATTCCTATTATCGTTTTTTTAAGAGTCAATGATTTGCTGGGCCTTGTCTAACCTCGTCAGAAAATCAGAGGATAAGAAACAACAACAAAAGATATAATTAATGATAATAACGATAACTCAAATCTATTCTGTAAGTTGCAATAACGCTCACCACTAAATATTTGCTACTTCTTTTTGAAACTCGTTTCAATAAAGTAAAATTTTGTGGTCTGATATAATTTACTCAATCTGATGAAATGGATTAGGAATGTAACTGAAGCAAAACGCAAAATGAAAACAGAAAAAGTCATCATTGAATAACAATTTCTGTACATTTAGACTACACTATCGGTCAAGAAATATGCTGATTGTGTAAAAATGAAGAGAAAAAAACAATTTTAGAAACTTTGGTGCCTTTTTTTTTCTTTTTTAATTCTGCTGTATATTCAAACACCACTTTCAGCCACTAAAGCCTTCTATTGTTAGTATCTCGTTTGTCGTGTTGCTTTTTATAATATCGACATACATTTCCGTAAGATTTTATTACACGTTGGTAAAATAAGTTGGTAAATGATGAGTGTGTTTTCCGTTTTGGCGAATTATACTTCAACAATTTTGCTATACAATAAATTGTGCATAGCCGAAAACGTTTGCCTAAGGCTCTGATGATAGAGTTTTGCTTCTGTTTTTTTTTTCTCTCTGAAATCGGTTGAAATTAGCCGAGTTAAATAATTAGGATCTGTGATGTATGCTAACTTCCATCGGTGGCGGAGCGAACTCCACTTCTCCCGCACTATTAGGGCATCTATGTGTGTACATCTGCGCATGCACGTACCCAGAAGTGAAAAGTACCCAGCTGTCCCCAAAGTGGTTAAACCGCTGTTAGTCAGCATATTGGAGCCATTAGGGTGAGAATGAGAATGAGTACTCGGAATGGATAAACTACAGAACTTTTAAAAATAATTTTAGTTCTGATCTGGATACTTTTGAAAATATTTGATTGAGAGGTTCAGGAAAAAACCTCATTCTACAATAATCATTACACACTAAAAAAGTCACGCAATTACTTCTAAAATACTAGAAAAAGTGATAAATATGGCGCCTAAATGTATTGCAGCATGCATAATTGTTTTTTTGTGTGTAATTTGTACACATTGTGTAATTGTGTAATTTGTACTTTCAAAACAGTATTGGTGGTTTAGTTTTTGACCTTCCGTGATCCGGACCTGAACCGCGGTTCTTCAGTTGCCGACCGCTGGTACGAATGGTTTTTTTAACACCGCAGTTTGAGAATAATAAAATGCTTATAAGTTATTTTGCACATAATTTCAAAAATACTGCTTAGTTGTGAAACACTGCACTACAGGAAACAGTGAAAAACCAGAAAAGTGTACTGTCTGAATTAAATCTAGAGTTACAGATCATATCAATATTTTTCTACACTATGCAGCAATGTACGTTATCTATTTGGTACAGCAGGCGTTTAAGTTGAGTATTCAATTTACTTAAAGATACAAGAATTATTTAGATTTTGCAAAGGAAAAAAATTGCTTTCTTATTCCGTTTTGTATCTGGAATAAGAAAGCGATTTATTCCAGTGATACAAGACAAGTGATTACAAAGATTTAGAGTGTATCACTGCCATTACCAATGCCAAAAAATACCGCAGCACACTTGTTGCGAAACACTGCACTAAGAAACAATGAAGAACCAGAAAAATATTCTGTCATAAGCAAGTCTATACTGCCGTGTGCAGGTAAACGGCAGTATCTGCAGAAATGAGATTTCGAGATATTTGAAGAAATGCGTGTCGGATTCAATATTAAACATATTGAAATCTTGGAATAAGACGTTTTTTTTCGTGCTTTTTTTTTAGCAGAAACCAAATAAGCAAGCTTGTACAATAAAGCTAACGTACAATAGATGACAAAAAAAAAAAAAAAAGTTACTACCCTTTACCTGCTCACGGCAGTATAGCGTAACGTATCATATCACTACTTTTCTGTAACATACAGCCCTATAAGTTACTTATTAAGTGAGAAAGAGTCTTATTAAGTCAGAAGGTGTTTAAGTTTAGTATTAAATTTGCAAAAAGATGGAATAATCATTTAGGTTTTTTCAAAGGAAAAAATCGCTTTCTTACTCCAGTTTGTAACAAATATTTAGAGTATATGACTGTCATTAACAATGCCGAAAAATACCGCAGCACACTGGTTACGAGGCACTGCACTAGAAGAACCAGAAAAGTATTCTATACAAGCAAGTCGAGAGTTACGTATCATATAAATACGTTTCTGCAACATGCAGCTCTATAAGCTATCTATTAGATACAGAAGGTGTTAATATTAAGTATGAAATTTACTTAATAATACAAGAAGTATTAAATTTTCTAAGGAAAAAATAGCTTTTTTGTTCAAGTTTGTAACAAAGATTTAGAGTATATCACTGTCATTAACAATGCTCTTAATCGCTTGCATTCTCTATTGAATAAATTATAAGAAGCAATTTAATGATCATGAAAAAAACCATTAGTTTCTCTGGTGCCAGACTGTCAGGCAACCACAAAAATGTCAGAATAACGTGAATTCATTTAATGAATCTTATTGGTGATTGTACAATTGGCTTTGGATTGACTAAGTAAGAGGAGAATTCCCTAAGTTAATGAGCTTGTCTGTTAAATTCATTACTTTAATCCTCGCTTCAACATTATGTTTATTGGCTCCATAATAGAGAGTTTTCAACTTTAATTTACATTTTAAATTACTTTTTTGAGTAACATGTTAGTTAATTCCAAATGTATAAAATTGATACTAGCTTTTAAACTTTTGTATTATCTATGCAAAAGAAAGATATTTTGTAATTCTGAATTATTTTTGGCTGCCATATATTATGTTTTCCTTCATAATTAGCTTTCAGTTCAAAAATAAAATGAATTACATCTAATGTTTTGTTGTACAATCGGCACAAATAGTTGAAATAGTTTTTCATATTTTATAACAAAATGAAAGAAAATACTTGGAATTTTGTGAATCTAATAACTTGCATTTAATGGTAGGGAAGAAAATCTCCGTGATTTCGCAATAATTTTCCTGTTTTGAAGTCTTAGCCTAATAAAAGTTTATAACCCTTAATATATCATCTAGGTACATTTGCTCTGCCTTGAAATTTGCAATATGTATTTAGGAAGCATTTATATTTTAGTTTACATTTTTGTCTTAAATGATGATTTTTGTCTTAAATTATCTCTTTCTAAAAGCAAAGTCGTTCTTAACTTCAACCTGATTGATGTACTCATATTAATGCTATACTGAAGTCTTACGTACACTAAAAACGTACATAGAGTTTGATTACATAAAAATGATAGTTTTTTATGTTTAAATAGTATATTTTAATAGTATATTTTAATTAGTATATTTTAATAAGTAAAATAAAAGCTTTGAATTAAATTAATATTTTTATATTTTAAATTCGACAGCTACTGATAAAATACAAATACTTTTGAATTTAAAATGTATGTACATACCATGCAGCATTCAAAAACGTTCTGTTTTATTTCGATGCACAGTTTTCCTTCATTTTTAAGCCGAAACTCTCAGTATTCTTTTTCTAAATGAAATGTTTCAAAACTGCACCAATCATCTTCGTAATCTCTTGCGAAATACATTACTTGCTTATAAAGCAAGGAACTTAATCTACAAAACGTTGCTAACATCAAAAGAAAAGCAATATATCACCCACAAAAACATGTTGTCTTGTAAACCAAAAACAAAATTTTCCATCTTTGTCGGATTAGTTGGATTTTTTCATACACCAAATTTCAGCCAATTTCAATCAACGCTTCTTACTGATCCAGTCAGTTGCTATACTAAATCACAACTTATTTGAAATATTAAAACTACTAAGGTTTCTTCGTGCAATTTATTAAAGCTTATCAGCAACTACCATAAAAAAAATTCCTTTAACGAATAATCGTGACATTTCGGACATTTCCGGTTTTCTATTTCACCATAGACACGTGATGAATCCTTACTATTTTCTTTAATTTAAGGCTTAAAAGAACAATCATAACCTTAAGTTATTTTTAGTTTCTCGCTTGTCTGTGTTTTCAAATACTTTAGAACCATTTCATAGTAACAATAAAAAGTGCGAGAAAAAGTTCAAGATCTCTTTAAGGTACGAAAATGTAATAGATTTATACAAGCTTGTGTTACTTAAATAGCATAATTTCAAAGTAAAAACCTACTAAGTCAATGTATTTTTGAACATAATGTGAAAATGTTTAAATGCTCAGAAATCATCATCGGGTTTTTAACCTATAATACGAGCGTGTTCAATACCATGAAAATAACCATTGGAAAAATATTAGTTCTAAAAACAGGCAAGCGATTAATGAAGTTTTACAATAAAAATTAAATAAACCTGACTGTACGGTCGACTTACATATTTTTTGCAATGAAATAATCGTATAAAATAGTCATCAGACCTTACGTCTCAGTTCTTACGTTCGTACTTTCATGAAAACAAATTTTCGCATACAGTATTTTTATTTTCAGTTTGAAAAATTCCTTTTTTTAAAAAAAATGTTAGGTTTATCAGCATAAAGTTGTGGTGCGTGCAAAACAATTAGAGCGCATAAATTAGTTATGATTTTTTTTTCTTGGATCACAGATACCGATTCAATAAACACTTGAATTAATATGCTTCTTAAAACGTTTTGTTTATTTAATAATAAATAAAACTACACTTAGCTTACAACTTTTCTGAAACTGTTGATTAAATCTGTTAATAGTTTGATCAGTTATGAAACTTTTAACGATGGATTACTTTTGCATATATTGTTTTTTTTTAAACATTTTATGAAATTCTTCCAGATGCTGAATAAAAAAGTATTATGTTAACTCGATCAAGAAGAAAAATATTATGCGAGAGATAGACGTGTAAAAAATGTAAACTATTAGATGGAAATATAAATTCCCGGATTTTTCGGAATGCTGAAAAGAAGTCTTATTTGCTGAAATGTAAAAGTAATGAAAAAACTGGAAAGGCAATTTAATGTTTCGTGCTTTTCCCACGGGATGTAAATAAAGCGTTCGAAAGGAAATTGAAGATTTTCGCATGCGTTAACTTCCTTTGCTGTTCAAGAATGACGATTTAGCGAGATACTGAACGTGAATATTATTTAATGAAACATCTGAAAGATGTTTCTTTATTTTCCTGATTCACTTTACGTTTTCAATTTTATAGAGATCTAAAAATGCATTCCAGGTAAACGAAATAGCAGAGCTTCGTCGGGGTCTGAGTATTTTTCAATTTTTTATAGCTTTCATGGCCTTAATGCAAACATAAAAATAGATTTAATTCGGAAAAGAAAATAAAAGTAGAGGAAAAAAAAGCTTTCATTGAAAAAGGTGATAAATGATCTTTTATGACATCGAAAAAAAATTGAACTGCATAATTATAGTATAAATTTTATTAATGCATTAATTGTAAACGTGGCTTTTTAGCGGCATTTCGAAACAATGTAAATATATTCGACTTAATAAGAAATAACTTTTTGTCTATTGGCAATAATGTTTTACTAATATATATAATCACCTTGCAGCTCTTGACGAGATAACTCGTCCATTTAACTTGTAATTCTGGGGCTGACCAACCACAAGGGGGATAATATATATATTTTATTCTGTCAAAGTAATGTAAGATATTTTAATAAAAGATATTTTACTGTAATTTTTTATCCTGTAACTTGAACTGAGGCTAACTTGTTTCCAGGGCCCTACTCAATTGGTAAACCACATTTGTGGTAGGTACGGGGAACCCTGGGATGTAATGTAATGTAATTTAGCTGCGTATCTTCTAAAGTCCTTCTATATTTTGGAGCAAATAACGTTACATAGACCTGCAATATTTAGGTCAGAAAAAATCTTTGTACAGTAAGGGCTGACTTTTTTTTGGTGCGCGGATTTCAACTATGACATCCCTTTTTTATTATCACGTAAGGGTTTTTCACAAAACTGGGCTTTAATATAATGGCAAGAAAGCCTTTTTTACTTATACTAGGAGAAAGAAGCTCTTTAACCCTTCGTAAAAGTTTAATTTTCAAAATAATTCACGAATCGCGCAATTGGAAATCTTTTGCTGAATCCATATAAAAATGTTATTAATAAGAAATTAAATAAATTGGAGGAGTCATTATTATTTTATACATTCTGGAGTAGGGAAATGTAGGGCAAAGTGAAATGGTTAGATGTCTGAGCTTCTGCAAAATGAACAAATAGAAATTTATTTTGAAAATTACAGTACAGAGAACATTCTATTTAATAATAACACTTACATTGAAAAAGAATTTTTTTAAATATTTTTTGCAGTAAATTTCGCCTTCAAAAAAGTGTAATTTTTTCACTTTTTTTTTCCTCCATGGGGCAAAGTGAAAAATGAACCATTTTTCTAATAAAATATATTCTATTCAATTATAAACATTTTCTATCAAATGACTCAGTAAGTAAAAGGTTTAATGAGTAAATGAAAACATACTGAACCAATAAACTGAATATATATCAGCGAATTTCTAAATGGAGGAATGCAAATGAATGAATTAATAAAGGAATACGTAAGTGATTTAATAAATGAATGAGCGAGTAAACAAAATAAACTATTTCAATTTGCCCCGCATGTACTTGACTGATTGTAGAAAATATTTAAGATACAAATAAGCTTAATATTAACTAAATAAATATTTCACCGAGTATTAGACGGTCTCATATAATATAAAAAATGTTAAGAACAAGAACTTGTTAATTTTATAACAACAAAAATAATTTTTAACTTGCAACAAAATATTACAATATGCGTATCAATTTTTGAAAATTGCCTGTATTATCATATGCTTTAATCTTCGGTGGTATTTTTTTCCTGACAAGAATATATTAAATGTGCTACTATATAGTTAAAATATTACCAGATAGGTGGCGCGGAAAGCAGAGTAATTATTTCATCACTTCACTTTGCCTCGCTATTTCACTTTGCCCCACATTCCCCTACATGGGTCTTCTCCGTGTAACGTGAAACAGTAATTGCGCATTTTTTACACCATTCTTCTAATTATTATTTTTAATATTTAGTACACTTTCAATCAAAAGTGTTTTTTTTTTGTGAAGTCTGAAACGGAGGTTTTTGCACAATTCTCTTCCAAAATGAACAATTTTTTAGATATTAACTATTGACGCAAATCAATTTTTATCCTTTGACAGTCCAGTATTAATTGTTCAGAAATGGTTTTGGCCATAGGTTTAAAAGGGATTTAAAGTAATAAAAATCTTGCATTTTCTGCAAAACAAACTTTATATTTTTAGTACAAAATTAAAAAAACACCCTTCACGTTTTTTACATAGCAAGAGAATGATTTAAATATGCTCCAAAAAGATTTAATGCAGATTATAGTTGGTACTCCGGAGATATGACTTATTTAATCTCCCAATTAAAAAAGCATAAAAACTGACTTCAGATAAAGAGTGGCAACACCCAACTATTCACAGAATACTTTCTGTCGTTCACATTGAAAGAGAAAAGCCTTAGCTTGAAATTGATACCTAATTCAGCTTGATTGGTTGAAAAATAAAGAAATTAGAGAGATTTTCTAAGTTCATGCCAAAACGTGACTCCGAAAAATGATTAAAAATCGAATTTTTGAAAAAAAATCTCCAAAACGTAATTTCCATTCAAAAAATCTGAAAAAAAAAAAAATTTGGGCTTTTCTCATAAATACCTAAAATAACGGAAAAAATCGGAGACATGACGGCACATAGCATTAGGCGATTTGACATGAAATGACCCAGAACTGTTGTTTGTTTTCAAAAGTTGTGAACGTTGTTTGGTGTGATTCTACAATTTATCGGTTAGAACTACAGTAAGAAGAATGTAAGAGATAAATGGCTAGTAAATTAGTCTTTTAATGGAAATTAAAAATATAGTTTAAGGATCGTTAACGAAAGTAGTGATATTTTTTAAGGTTCTTGTTAAAAACCTCATAGGTATTTTAATTTTGTTTTCACAGTAGTTTTAACTCGGTCGAAAATGGAAAAAGTTGATTCTAGTGGAATACCTAAAAAATAAGTATTAATCGTATTCTTTGGTAAATGCACCTCTTGTACTTTATAGCTGGAAAAAGACAACAGTGTCTGAATACAGACATTTAACAAAAATAATAATTTATTGGTTTAAAGAAACCGTTAACAACTTTAAGCTAATTTAAATGAACGTTTTATCCATATACAATTAACTTAAAATGTTAAAAATGAAGCATAATGAATTCTCAAAAAAAAAAAAAAAAAAAAAAATAACGATCATAATCTATTGTCAGATCAAAAACAAGAACATGTGTTAGAGTCATTGTTATTGTTCTTCTTTAAACCACTTTTTATCATTCGGGATCAGCGAAACAAAACACAAAAGAAACACGCAAGAGAGGGAGAAAAAACTCTTGATCGATTGTCAACGACAAAATTAATTACGAATCCTTCAGTTATTGTGTGAATTCCTTGATTTATTTTTATCCCTCCTCATCACTGGGGATGAGAAAAAGTCAGATATAAGGGAAGCAATCGAAGATCAAAGCATTTCTTCTGATATTTCGAAGACCGATTTCCTGAGAAGAAGTTTCAAAGAAATTCTAGTTTTTGCCATTGTTTTTGGATTTTTTCCTTTACGAAAAAGCAATGCAGGATCAAGAATGCTAGGTTTTATTTTCCGTTTTCCCAAGAAACGATTTATAAAAGATAGCTTTTCGGAGATGAAGATTTTTTTTCTCCAGACTTTGCGTTGCTTTGCATATTACTTTGCAGATAAAGCTCAGCCGATGTGTACACTGAATATTTTGGATGATCATATTCTGAATAAAAGATGAAAAGCATTCTGTAATGCTATTTTCTACATTAAACAATGGCGTAATATATTCATGAGTAAATATTTTCAGATCCATTCAAAATTATGAATAATGATGAGTCGAAAATTATTCCTCTTTGAATTTGGTTTTTCATGTTTTGCTTAATGTATTGATCGGGTCAAATTAAATTAAAATATGATAACGAAATGAAGCACTAATCTTAATGAAGTATTATAAATGAAAGTGCATGTTTTTTTTTTAGTTTTTATAAGAACTTTTATGTTATAAAAATGTTTTATACTCATAGCTCTCTTTCTCATTTTTTACTAATATTTCTGTTAATTAAATGAAATGCACTTCAAAAAATAAACATATTTTAATTAACTACACAAAGGACTTTTTCATTTGATATTATTAATGTTGAAATCGCAGAATTTTCCAGCTGTTTTAGTATTAATGTTCAATGAAATTATAGGAGCATTTTGTTTTAATAGAACTTTCAAAAAAATTGAATTAATTGGGAAAGCATCGACTTTCTTTGTAATGTTACAACGTTATAAAAAAGTAGTTTGTGCATTCTAGCAGGACAAGGTTCTGAAAAAACTATTTAACCAAATGATTGCCTTTATTTCTTTCTCTTCTTTATCTTCTTCTTCTTCTTCTTTTTTTTTTTTTTTGAAGAATAAAGTGAAAAATGATATTGAAATGAAAAAGGCATAGAATAAAATTCTTTTAATTTTTCATTTGCAGACACTAAAACCACGATAATCATCGTAAAAGTAGGTAAAGGAAATATCAATAAAGCTAATTAGGCAATCAAATCTAAGTACATGCAGCAATATGAAATTACTTGATTGGTTGAATAATTATGTAAAAAACCTTATAAATGAACAGTGACTTGGCGACTGAGTCTCGCTCAGATTGAAAAGAAAATTGTTTTGTAAAATAGTGTTTTTTCTAAGGTTTGAAGTAAATTATACTTGAAAAGCAAAACGCTAACAAATCAAAGATGTTCTCACCAATCGTTAAAGAGGCTTAGACCTTCCCCTCCCCCGCAGACATTCATCCAGGGAAACTCTGAGCTGCCTGAAACTCTGAGGAAGACTTTGTCTATTCTGAACACTCGATAGAAGATAAGATGCATATTTAGACAATATATATTACATTTCATTTTTCATTGCACATGAACGTTTTGAATCAAAGGGGCGTCAAAACCTTTCCTAGAATCCTTGGTTCTAACAGATACGATAGTTTATATAAATAGGCAGTTATGAACAAAACCCAGCTCATGAGCTGATTTTTGGTACGCTGCTAGGTACGTCACTTGACTTGGTGACTTGTTTACTAGTTACTTTGGCGAAAATTAAAAAAACAAGTTTACTCTATGTTTGTTCCATTTTGTTTAAACTTTTAAAGTTCATTTATGACTCAATACATTTATTTGGATATTTTTTAACATGTTATTTGGACGTGTAAAATTGATTTGCAGAATTATTTTAATTGAATTTTTCATGCTATTTAATGAATTTTTATCTTATTAGCGTATTATTTTACTTTTCATGGTTAAATTTCACTATTTAGCGGATTAGTTTTTATTTTAATGAAACTTTTAACTTTCTTCTAGGCTAGTAAGAGGACTTTTATATTTAGATAATGGTGTCAGACTTAAAAGCCTTAATATGTATAGCCTGGGGCGAAGGAGAATCAATATGAAAGATGTTAGTGGGTTTTTAATTTTGGCATGGAAAGCCGGACAAGGGGTCATTGTTTTAAGCTACTCAAATCCAGGCTGATCTGGAAATAAGGAAAAAGTATTACTTTAGTAGGGTTTTGGGCACTTGGAACAGTTTACCTGAAGCGGCTGTAGTGAGTAAGGGGGTCGATAGCTTTTAGAGGGCCACTGATCTTCATTAGGGACTAACTGACCTAGGACCAGCCAAGCTGGGCCCAGAGCCTGTTCCTGATCGTCACATTTGTATTTGAATAATTGCCAAAGAAGATTCCTCCAAAGAAGTCGATCGTCGCAAAATCAGAAGGAAAAGAAGAAAAATGAGGAATAACACTTTTCATAAGAATATGCTGTACTTTGACGGTCGAAGGAGCAATATTTTGATTCAAATTAAGGAATGAAAAATAAAGCTAGACAGACAATAGAAGGCCAAGTTGTTTTATTATCATAATTTAAATCGAAGTACAATATCCTTGTAACTCCTATGTCTGGTAGCTCTCATAACATTTAAATACGCAAATTAACTTTTTAAAAGAAAATTATCGATATTTCTAAGTAGCGTGCTGTACATTAAGTGCAAAAATTGGAGTCCTAATTAAAATTGAGATTTCTAGTGGACGTTCTTTGCAATGGTTTATTTATGAATTTTGTACAAATGAATTACAATTAAGCCATTTACTGGAACATTTGAGTGAAAATAACCGCTGGTCCAAAAGGGTATGTTTTTGAAATGGGGAAAAAACTAGAGTCCTTTGAAGATATGGCTATAATAAACTTTCAAAAAGTGGATGTATCTTTGGCAGAGGTTGCCCCCTGATGAACTTAGTACAGATCAATGGTATATCTACAAAATGTGGACTGGAATTTCAAACCAAAATATTTTTATTTGCTCTTGTTAGGAAAGAATACTGAAATTGTAGAAGGTTAACGAAAACAAATTGAACTTTTCGGTTTCGAGAGAATGCCCATCAGAGAACGTGAAAAATTCAACAGAATATGTTGTTAGAGTATACTTTATAATATTAAATCTAAATTATCACGTCGGATTGGAAGTGAATACTTGTACAATTTACAGTACAATAAAATAGCGTAGTCATGCCAAGAAAACATTCTATTGTCAATGCTGACCAGCATGATAAAACTTGCGAGAGAGATGGGCCTTCAATAGCTTTAAAAGTGAAAAATGGCTAAAATCGAAAACCTGTTTAAGAATTCAAAATTCCTATAATAAATTTCAATGCAGATAACTATTTGACTTTAATTGACTTGAATTCAGTTACACTTATAAAAATTGACGCTGATCTCCTTTACGATGCTAAAGAAGAACCTTGACTTATAATTGCATTTTTTTCCCCTTTCAAGTTGTTTATATGTAAAAACAGCGTCTTCATTTATATTTGAAGTAATACTTTTAATGGTTTGAAATAATTCAAACTAAATGAACTATTTTAAAGGATAGAGACAGCCAACTGGAAAGAACGCAGTTGATACTAGTGCACAACAAGAAAGTGCGCTGGTGTTTATACACGTTTGAAAGAAATTTCGCAATCGCCTAGGTAATTCAACTAACTATAGATTAAGTATTTATTTATCAAGAGTTTCGTTTCAAACACACAGTTTCCATAGAGAGGTAATTATATTTTATCATTCCATTTTTGCCAGTTTGGTGGAAAATCAGATTAATTACTTAAAATTACAAGTCAAATGGGCCGCTAAAGATATTATTTAAATTAGATGAAATTTTGTATAATAATTGGGCTTGATACGAGGCAACTTTTCCGCATACAGGCTACTTATATTTCTCAATTTCATTTTTTCAACTCCGCTCTAATATACATATTAGACCTTTCAGTTTTTCTGTGTTAGATTTAAGGTCGATTCTGTATTTAATGCTTCAATATTTTTCTAATTTAGCTGTTTGAATAGTTGCTTTACAATTCATTAAGAGTCATCTAAGCGATACATTTCTCTTTTTTCTACATGCTTTTAATTTATGCTGCCATTGGCTCATCAGTACCATTCAATAGCTAAATAGTCAGAAATCGTATGCTAACAAACCTGAAAAGAGCAAACTGCAAAATAATAATAATAATAATAATAATTACAATAGAAAATGCACGTTTCTAAATAAAGAAACTCCTTTTCTGAGCAAAAAACTGTATTTTCATTCCTTTTTTTTTTTCGTATTACTTCCCTATCGATTTCTCTTCTGTTGAGTTTCACAGAGTCGCAGGCTGACAGACTTTACAAACTTTTCTTTAAAAAATTTCTCGTATTGCAATGTAGAACAATGAATTTACCAAAAGTTTGCCGAAAGAATTACGGTGTTACTACACTGCAAAAAATAATTGTTGTTTTTATAGTAATATACTATTTTTTCCTACAGTTTAATACTGTTCTGCTAAATAACAGAGAAAAACTTTAGATTGCGCAAAAGGTGTTTCCTTTCATACGGGAAGATAAACTAATGAGTTTAAGGTATCGACAGCCATTTTTGTTGATATTTCCGCTGTGCTGAGGCAGGACTGCTCATTTGTAATCCAAGTTAAAGGTAAGTGCTAGTTATATTATTCATTCCCTTTTCCTCAAAATGTAGTTTTCTTTATCATCGAGAATGTATGTAAAATAACAGTGTTTATTTTGAAATCGTAATTCGAATCCCAATATTCGTTGATGTTGACTTTGCAATTTCTTTTAGTTGTTAAGTTGTAGCGATTGCTTTATAGCAAAAATCTGAGTAGTTGTTGTGATTCTGAATATTTTACTACACGTATGATAGTTTTTAAACATTTTCTGAAACTCAAATTTGATTTAAAAAGAAATTAATTCCTTCCTTGATCGTATTTAAAGTTATTAGACTTTGTTTACGATTATATTTTGTGTTACATGGGATGTGAGTACTTAAAGTTTGAATTCTTATGTTTTCTAGTAATTTTTTATCGTATCGCGATTGACTTCTTTCTTCTGTTTTTTTTCTTTCTTATATTCTGTTTTAAATTCTTTAACAGTTTGCATTTAACCATTTTTTTGATAAACTTTACGTTATAGCGTCAGTAACTTTTATAACCTGTGCATAATTCGATGAATAAAATGTAAATAAATAAAATAACAACGTGACCGAGAGACAAGCAAACAGTATCAAGTTTACTGATATTTTTGCTGAAGAATTTGTCACTCTGGAAATACAATACTCTGATGTCTGAATGACACAAAATTCTCTGAAATCTGGAGCCAGCTTTCATACTTATCGATCAAAACTAAAATAATAATAATTAAAAAAATCATCAATGACGCACTCCAAAAAAAAAAAAAAAAACTAATAAAAGTTAAGCATCTTTAGATACAAACAGAAAACCCTTGTGCTTTAAAAGTTTTATATTTTGCGTCAGCAGGAAATTAAAATTTTACTTCAGGAAAAATGCACTGGTACCTTTGAAACTTGTGAACATAAAAATAATTTTAGAAACTATATCCAAAAACATTTGATGGGAGGTCACGAAAAGTCTCTATGACCTCCCGAAAGTTGCCATATTAGAAAAATTTTATCTCGCGATTCAGCAAATTTGGGGACATAATTCTAATCTTGCAATTTTTGGATTCTCGAATGTCCAAATTTCATTAGATATTGTACTTAATTGTGCGTACTTAATGTGTGCATGCACCAGTATTTTATTATTTGGCAAATATTTAAGTTCCATTCAACAAATTGAGATTATACGCCTTCCCAACATATTTAATTAAGTATCCTGTAACGGAGGTTCAAGCCAAAGCCGGGTAAGATCTTTTGCATTTAAATGCGATGGATTCCTTAGCAGTTGAGTTCTTTAGGGGGGGGGGGGGGAATTATTTTCACAATAATAGACGATTTTTCAAGAAAGTCTTCGGTTTATTTTTTAAAGAAGAAAAGTGAGGTTTTCGGATACTTTGTCAGGTTTTAAAAGAGAACAGAGATATTTGCGGGAAAGATCCGATAACAGAAAGGTATTTCTGAACCCCCGGGTTTAAAAATTACCTTAGCGACCAAAGCATAAGAATCGAAAAAACTAACAAATCCTCCAGTTAACAAAGTAGCGTCATAGAACACCATAACTCAAAATTAATGAATGGAATTAGCACACTTTTATTTGAAACGGGTTTGCCTCAGCAGTTTTGAGCCGAAGCAGCTATGGGCTTCCACTACTTACGGATTAGAGCGGATTTAAAAGGAAAAATCAAAACCTTTTTTGAGCTATTTCTGGGAAGGAAGCCATCCATTAAAAACTCCCTTGTTTTTTTGACTGTATTTCTTATATTAGACTTCCAAAACAGAAAATAAACAAATTGGATATGAGAGCTAAACAGGGAGTCATGGTAGGTGCGTTTCATACGAAAGGTTATAGAATTTGGGATTCCAAAAATCTAGAAGTGACAGAAACGATGAGTGTTAAATTCGATGAAAATAAATTCTAGGCGGGGGGGGGGGGGGCAGGAACGGGAAACAAAGGAATACAGTTTTATTTCACTGCTGAGTAAATCTAAAGTAGAAGAAGAATATCCTGAAAATCATAAAATAGCATGTTGAGAATTAAATTGGTTAAAGAAATACCAAGGCAAAGTAGAGAATGCAGGTATATGTATTATTCTATTGACACGACGGTTCTAAAGTCCGAATCGCAAAGCCGAGGTTTATTGTTCTGAAAGTTTATTGTTCTGTCGGGGGGATAGTTCAAGTAAGCTAGAAGCTAACATTTCCGAAGATGTAATTCCTTCGAATTTGAAACAAAGTTTGAGAACGCCAGAAAGTGAAGATTGGCAAAACACAGCAGAACATATAAGCAGAACGAAAAAATGCGCTTCAAGGCCAGACTGGTTATTTTAGGTAACCACCAGGTCTGAGGGGGGGGGGGAGGATACCTTTCGCAAGTGTTCTCTCCAGCAATTTCCTTTTTTTATTGATGATTTCTTTTCAATTTTTGTGTATTAGCTACATTGGGTCCATTTCCAAACTAACGTTTGCAATGCTTATCTATATGCGGAATTAAAAGAGGAGATTTATGAGACAAGCTGAAGGGTTTGTCGATCCCTGAAATCTAAATTTTGTCTGTAAATTGAGTAAATTATTGTCATTCTGATACAGATTACGCATCGAATCACGACGACCGTATTTCAATGGCGGAGGGGGTAGGGGGGGGGTCTAGTGTTTTTGTATAGGTTCAAGTAATATGGTGTACATTCAAACAAAAATGCGCCTTCAAAAATACCGAAAATTACAAGGATTTTTCAATTCAATTGTACTTCAGAAACCAGTATAAGTACATTTCTTTACGTGAAAGATAAAATGTAAGATATTATTTTCTTTGTTTTTTTCGTTTTTGAGTTCTTATGTAAAGTATCCAGATTAGGTCTACTTTAATTAGACATTAATAACCACCGTTACAAATGCATAATTTGCAAATTGCTGCCAAACAGTTTTTTTTCTCCTTAAAACAACATATTTAGCGCTTAACTGGTTCCTGAAATAAACGGTTCAGTTACAATTTAGGAATATGTTAAGCGGTTTCAAAATAAAAACAACTCTCAAGGCAACCTTAATTTCAGATCATTCAGAGTCATAATTTTAATCATTTTAGGGCGTATTTTTATACCTACGTAATTTGATTTTTCCATGTATGTTTTTTGGTGTCTACAAGTTTTATGAGATTCTAACAATTTTTATTTTGACAGATGCTTTCATAATATAAGGCCTAATGATGGCACCAAAGTCGGTAAAGATGTCACAAAGAAGAATCAAGTTCGAGATGTAAAAATGTTGACCTTGAAAACATTTGCATTCTATTTTAAATGAATTTTTGCAATTTTACTGTAATAATTTGTATTTATAGGGAATGTATACGAAATAAAATAATTTAACAATTTTTAATGGTGTGAATGTTTCGTTTTTTCTCAGGAAAACAGTTTAACAAAATATAAAGTTAAACTTTATCTAAACCTGACAGATTTTACTATACCGAGTGAAAAATTGTTTCTGTTTAGTAGCTCTGGAATTCTGAACTGTCACCTATTTATTGTTTTCATCTATGTAAACTTTAAAAGGTTAATAATATCAAGTATTATCTAATCTATAAAAATCAGTTTACACTAAAAACCATTCTGTGCAGTCTTAATGCTGAATAATGCACATATGGTGAGAAATAACGTTAGTTGGTTAGTAGTATTTCTCAAATAAAGTAGGTACAAGTGCAACTTGTAACATTAAAAAAAGAAGAAAACCATGAAAATAATCTGTTTTTCCAGAAAAGGAAAATAAATGCAAGGAATTGTATGTATAAAGTTAAAAATAAACTTAAAGGTATAATGGATTGCATACTGTAAAACATTTCCCACGTTATGCTGCTCATTTTAGCATTACAATAATGCTGAAAGTGAAAAAAGTACTTTCAGTGAAGATACGATGTAGTGTTTTCAGTTATATATATAAAAAAACTTCTCATTTTTACTACCTTCATGGATCAAAAAGTTTTGTTTTATGAAAAGGCTATATTTGTTCTTAAAATAAAGCTTCAGACTATATTTTGCAATTTCCTACTATTTGTAAATTTTTAAGTTGGCAATAAAAGCTAAAAGTTTTTTGTAGAAATGAAAAAGCACCATTTTTCCTCCTTTAACATGTGTTTATAAAATATAAAGACGGGTATTGATTTATTTTGTGTACAATGAAATTAATATCAATAAAACATATATTTAGCAGCAGTTAATTATTTTTATGTAAAATGCTTTTCATAGCCTAAAACATTATTTTTGTTGTTGAAAAACTTTAGAAAAGGAACAGATTTCGTTTGTAGGCTGATTTCTACAACGTACATACAGAATCAATTGCTTTACTTTTTTATACTGTTCTTCAGCAGTAAAAGCAGTGATTTCGGCTGTGAAAAGAGACAACAATAGCGGAGAAAACTCTTTTGCATAAAAATTTATAACTATTTAATTTATGGTTTACTGCTGTTAATTTTACTGTACAAATCATTTATAAAACCGTATACTACTGCTTTTACGGAGCAGTGCACTGATTTAGCAGCACATTACTGCTAACTTTACAGTTTGTTACTGTTAATTTTGCAGGGCAATTTCATTAAAAAGCAGTATATTACTGTTAATTTTACATATTATTTCTGTTCAATTTACAGGCCAGTTCATTCCTAAAACAGTATAATACTGCTAATTTTACAGTTTGATACTGTAAATTTTGCAGGGCAGTTTCATTAAAAAACACTATATTACTGCTAATTTTACAGTAAGTCATTGTTAATTTCACAGGGCATTTCCATTAAAAGACAGTATATTAATGCAAATTTTACAGTTTTGAACTGTTAATTTTACAGTTTTTCTTTGGAATGTGAGCTGCCAGTATAATACTGTAAAAACAACAGTTTATTTTTTGCAGTGTAGCTGTTCTACTTCCCCATACTTCAAGGCTAAATAAAAAGAGACAAGAGAGTTAACGAATAAAAAGACTAAAGAAAATCCAAAGCTCAAAATGTAAAGCTTTACATATGGGAACTTTCGATTTCATTGATAAAGCTGTTTGGCTAATTGACCACGGAAAAATTAAGACTTTAATTTGACGTTTTTTAAATAAAACGCAAATGCGTGATTCAAAACATGAAAAAAGTATTTGAAGAATAAAAAAGAAAATAAATAAATACAATGAAATAAAACAGTTAAACAGTAGTTTCGCTATAAAAAAAAAAGAAAAAAAATCTAAACATCGGCTAGGCAAATGTTTTTGAATTCTTTTCTAGCGAAAATAGTAAATTGACCTTTTGCGAATAATTTGGAAATTTGAAAATTACAGCACATAAAGAAAGAATAATGAATTTTATAATTAAACTCGCATTGAATTATTGTTTTTAAATAATTTAATTGCCAATAAATTTGTAACTGCAAATAGTAGGGAAGCATGTTCACCTTTTTTTTCATGCGACAAAGTGAAAAATAAAATGTTTTCAAATCAAAAAGTTAGTATTTGATTATTAAAAGTATTTTTCATCAAAGGAATGAATCAATACAGGAATAGATAATAAAACAATAAGCGAATACTTAAATTGAATTATTAACATATAACAAAGATTAATGATTTCAAATTCATTAATGTTTACATCTTGTAAATACTGTTATAAAATTATTGTATAGGCATGCATATTATTATTATTATATGCAACGTATCAGATCATTACTTTGAGCTTGGCGAGAAAGCAAGGCTTTGCTCGCCGAGCAAAAGAAATGTGTACAAAATACTTCTGAGCCGTAAACATTATTAGTTCAATAAGAAGTATATTTATAGGAATAAAAAGTTGTCAACACTCATCATATACAATACTTCAATACACTGATGAATAAAATTAGGACAAATATTGAAAAACAAAGGCAATTAAGGCATAAGTGCTCGTTGAATGTACATAACTGTCGAAAGTCATCGGACACTTTTTCTTTACAATTTCCACATCAGTTAAATACTTACCAACGTCCACCCTACAGCTAATGTAAAAATTGTTCAGCGGTTACGTAAACTAAAAATTGTTGCACAAGTCACATGGTACTGTTACTGCTTTAGGATAATAGGGTTACACCTTATATATGGGATGCTATTCCCAATCGTGACATTCAGCACCTCTATGATTCGATGCCAAAATGTGCACAGGCTCGCATAGCTGCGCGGGGTAGCAACATTCGATATTAATTCTCGCGAGTGATTTTCACTTTATTGATCTGTAATTTTGATCGTTTTTTTTTGTAACACTATGAGTCCTCTGCATATATATATATATATAAACTCATTAACCCAAGCAAATATGAGTCAAAATGGCTGAGTACTTTGCAGCAAATTAAAGAAATAGCAACTAAAAACAAATCCTGCAGCTATTTTTATATACTATGCGCATTATAAGACCCGTATATAATTCTATTGTGGAAGTAAAAGAAACATCTAAAACATTATGTTATGGAACGCATTTTGTAATGTGAATTTTAATTCTGAAAAGGGGGAGATAATAAAATAAAAAAAAAAAAAGAAAAGACATTTAAACTATAAAAAAAGGAAAAAAGAAACCTGAAAGAATTGATCTAAAATACTGTAACGTTGGCCAGAACGAAGGTATATAAAACAAATTAATAAATAAAATAAATCAATGAATAAAATAACGAAATTAATAAATGAAAAAAAAATGCACACAACTACACCACAAAAAAATTGTTCTCTTAGATTCGAACATGAATTTCGTACTTCTATAGATTTTTATCTTCGAGTTGAATTTGAATTCAGACTTAAACTTAGGTAAGCCATAATTTTTTTTTTGCTGAAGCTGCTACAATGATTTATCTTAAAATTTCGCCGTATGCAGTTAAATTTAGGCTTTCTTATAGTATAAAAAATTAAAATGGCAGCTAGTTTGCCTCCAGAGTGGCATATCTATGAAATCCCCAAAAATGTTCCCTAGTTGGGAAAAAACAACAAAATCGAGTTTAATATCACAACTTCAATGTGTACAACCTAATACTCAGAACTGATGTTCCCCACATTTCATGAAAATCTGTCGAATGGTATGCAAAATACCTACACACAAAATACATTATATACAACAAACATAAAGGCATGCTCATCATCTATTTTCTAAAAAAACTAGGACAGAAACTCGTTTATTTGTATTTTAAAAAACATTAACGCAGATACTTTCGCATATTAGAAGACGACATGTTTCTGGTACACAAAACGTCAAGTTTTACAAGAAGTCAGTTCGAGAATGCAAATGAACTCTTACGGTGGTATAGCTTGACCACGAAAAGAAGGTGGATGACCTTGAAGCAAACACATCATTTGTATTACATTACTCGACATTGAAAATGCAACACCGAAAAGGAGTGTACAGAAATTTATGCAAATTTTAGAGTAGACGTACATCACTGAGTTATGTAAATGATATGAAATGCGCAGTTCTCCGACGCACGTGAAGTAAGATATAAGGGAAGGAACTTGCAGAATGGGCAATATTCGTGTCGTTATTTCTGACTGGAGAATTATCGAAGAATTTTTGTTTTTGTCTTGGAGGATATGTGTAAACGAGAGAATGCCAGGCCGACGTCAACGAAGGCACTTCCAGTAGATAGACGATTTTACGAGGGGTATGGTGATCGGACTCAGAAGGGGAGATTGGTCCGTTCGTCAAATCGCAGCTGATACCCACATGGATGCGAGCACGGTGCATCGGCATTGCCGAAGATGGTTGGAACAACGAAATGTGGCAAGATTGAGGGATGCAGGGGCAGACAGAGTGACGTCATAACGCGTGGACCGACGCATCCACCGATAAGCTGTAGCAGACAAACAAGTCACTTGTTCCTCGATTTTGCAGCAGGTGCAAGATACCCTGAATGTTCCCGTGTCAACCAGAACCATTTCCCGTCGTTTGGTCGCACGTTGTCTGCAATCACGGCGTCCGCTAAGAAGACTGCCATTAACTCCACAACATAGACAGGAACGCTTAGTATGGTGCCGGACTAGAGCGACGTGGCTGACAGAATGGCGAATTGTCGTGCTCTCAGATGAATCCCGCTTCTGTTTATCCAGTGATAGTCGCCGCATACGTGTGTGGCGTAGACGTGGAGACCATTCTAATCCGGCAGTAACTGTGGAACGTCCCACCGCACGACAACGTGGCATAATGGTTTGGGGCGCAATTGCGTACAATTCCATATCACCTCTAGTTCATATTGAAGGCACTATCATAGCCCAACGATACTTGGATAATGTGCTGTGGCCGGTGGCCATCCCTTACCTTCAAGGGCTACCTAATGCAATTTTTCAGCAGGATAACGCCCGACCACACATTGCTCGCATCTGCCAACATGCTCTCCAAGGCACACAGATGCTTCCCTGCCCACCATACTCTCCTGACATGTCACCAATCGAACATGTGTGGGATGTGATTGGACGCCGTTTGCAGACTCTATCCCTGCCTCATTCAGAAGGCGAACTGTGGCAAATGGTTGAAAGGGAATGGAGAGCCATCCCTCTTGACACCATCCGCACCTTTATTGACTCTCTCCCTAGACGTGTTTCTTCGTGTATCGCTGCCCGCGGTGGTCCCACATCCTACTGAGCCGACGCCGTTCTCGCTCTGTATTCTACCTATCAATTTGAAATTAAGATCATTTATTATTCCTTGCTGTCTCTGTCTTTTTTCCAAATTTCATCACTCTCTGACCACTCCTTCTTGGTGTTACATTTTCAATGTCGAGCAGTGTATTTGTAATAGGTTGTTTGTTATTATTTTGGAATAGATAGGATTAGCGAGACCATGCCTCTTACTATTCGGTATCTTCTGGCAGATTCTACCTATTATAAATGATGTTTCGCTTCAAAGTCATCCGCCTTCTTTTCCGTGGTCAAGCTTTATTAACCAGGCGACTCGATTCTAGTTCCGATAGTCCAACCACTGGTCAAAACTTTCATCAACCAGCAAAGTTTCAGCTTGAGTGATGGCAAAGAGCTCGTTTATATTTAAGAATAAACCCAAAAATTCTTTTTAGGCGGGAAGTAAGTGATTGCTCAAGATATGACGAAATACAATGAACATTTCATCTGAGGAAGTGATAAAAATATGGAAACTAAGTCATAGAAATAAGTACTTATATTGTGATGGATGATAACTAATTCATAAATAGAATAAGGCTTGTCAGATAACTGAAAGAAGGAAGGATTCATTGACGGAAATATTTATCAATTTCATTGTTTTGCTACTGGAATGCCTGAAATTCTTCGGATGATAAAGAAGGTGTTGGAATAAAAAAGAAAAACAATGAGAAGTTGTAATGGTATATATATATATATATATATATATATATATATATATATATATATATATATATATATGTATATATATTGAAAAGAACAAATATGAGTAAAATTACTTTTTATGTGCCGTCAAGCGTCGTAGTAGTTAATAAGCATTAGTGAAGAGAATGTTGGAGACAAATGTAATTACATACATTGTTTTTAAAAAGAAAACAAAAAAAAAAGCGAAAAAAACTTTTTTTTTTTTTTTTAAATGAAATCCAATCACTGAGTATCACAATGGCATAAGAAATTTTTCCCAGACCTTTTTACACGCAAAAGTTCTTAGATTTCAAAATGAAAGGAATTTTTTTTTATAAAAATGACATTCTATTTTTTACCATTTACTTCTGATTCTCTTGCTATTTTTATTTTTTTTTCTGTACATGCTTTTTAAATGCGCTATTATTATTTTTATTATTTTTATTTTTTTTGAAAATGTTCTCCCTGACTTTGAACAGTTGGAATTTTTATGTGTAAGTGTTAGTATTATTTTTTACCGAATTTCCCATTGTCAATAAAATATTTCGTAAAACAAAAAATTTAACCTTTTATTTGCTTATAGTTTGCAAAAACTGAGAAGAGATAAAACTTTACATTTGGTAACATGATCGCATTACTTTTTCAACTTTTATCGATTTTTAGAATTTTTTTTTTCAATGAGCTTTATAGTGTCATCGTTGAAAGGCGTCAAAATGTAAATACTTAATGCATCTTTGGTTTTCGTTTTTTTCCCTTTCATGAATTTTCTGTATAGTTAACGCTTGAGAAAGAGATCATTTTCTGGGGGTGGCGGGGGGGGGGGAGGGAGGAGATGGGAAACTAATAATATGTACCCTGTAAAGGAAATTGTCTCAATTTGAGTATTAAAACGTCACTGGTTTTCCCTTCAAGCATTGATGCATTTTAGATGAAACATTTGTCAAGCAATAGCTATTTGTTTGGTTCCCAAAGCCCATTTAAAACTCGCGCTGCGTATCCTGCGATTTCCACAAGAAACTTTGAAATAACAAAATGTGTTCATTCAGCGACCTACCTAGTAATATTTTAAATATGTAGCAACATATATGTAGTCTATTCCAGTCAAGCAAAATTTACTCCTGAAAATCAAAGAATATAGTTATACAAGCAATTTTTGAAAATTGATACTCATATTGTAATATTTTGTTGTTAGTAAAAAATTATTTTTGTTATTATTAAGTGATAAATTTCGGGTTATTAACATTTTAAATATTAAATGGGATTTACTAAAATTCCCCAAGTCAGATAAATTTACGTTATCTACAAGTTTGTTGGCATTCTCAGCTTTAATGAGATAGCATCTGCCTCCAACTCGGATATTCACTAATCCAGACTGATGAGTTCCAATAGAACGAAACTGCAGTCTCTGGATGTGATAACCGGACTATCTGGTGCATTGCTTGTAGCAATATACCAGATTAGCCATACCAGATGTAGCAATATATGTAGGAGAAAGTGGGGTAAAATCGGAACCCCCTAAGGTTTGCAGGCTTCCAGAAATCACAGTTTTTAGCGTAAAGGAACAAAATTTTGTAAAAGTATGCACTACTTATCTATTAATGCAACCACAGTTTCAAAACCATAAGTTTTTTTTTTTAATTTTTATTATTTTTTTTGCAATAAAAAAACATGTTACTGCTATAGGAAAATAAACTTTTTAAAAAGTTTCCACAAAATTCTAGTTTTATTTAGTAAAATATGTTAACTATTATCATAACATACTATAATAAGTATAAAAGACGCATATTGATGAGTTGACAGTAAATTTAATTGTCTGTACTTAATTTTTTGCTGTAATATAAGGCCTGTTGACACCAGTCGCAAGTAAAATAGTTATCTTCCTCTTCGGCCCCAAAGCAGCTTTCATGGGGCCCAACGACGACATTGGATGCATTGGATCCATCCCTCACCACCCTTGGAATAAAGCTCATTGCAGTAAATGCAGGCAGTATTGTCCTTCTCTTCACTGGACTCATCTCTCATTTGCTCCTTCGGTTTTTCTTTTCTTGGAACGCTTTATTTTCTGTCTGTTCCTTTTTGGCATATTTATAATGTTGCCTTTTCTTTGATTCGTTTATCTTTCTTTCAGGTTTTTTTTTCTTCCGTCCATATTTGGTCTTCTTTCCATCATTTTTCTTTTTCTTTTCTTCTAATTGTGCCTGAAGATGAAACTTGTATGGGGAGCTCGTCAAAATGAGAGTTTTTCCTTTTCTCTTGTCCTCTTTTAGCTGCATCTTGCTCTCAGTGTATGGGAGTAGTACCCGGTTTTGTACCGCACATACAGCTTTCGCAAAAATGCCGTCATATGACTATACAGAACGCTACAAACAATTACTTGGAATGATAATGAAGATAATTAAATGTTGTGCAAAGAGAGATGTCTTCACTGTTGCAGAAACAGGATTGTTGTATAATCGGTCTAGTTTTGTTCAAAAATTTTAAGCAAAAACCACTCAAACAGAATTTTCTTCACAGAAACGAAAGAAGCGAGTCTAGTACATTCTAATTTAATGGCCACTGCTTTTTCATCAAGGTGGAAGGTAATTCCTCTCTTGTCCACGTGATTGCAGCGCTTACAGGGGCTAGAAGGGGGTACCTGGTTTGCTCTCGACTTCCCGGTTTTACCCCACTTTCTCCTACATATATGCCTTAGCCCTAGCTTATTTGAGGCTGGTTAAAACCAAAACTTTTATTAACTGTTTTCAAAATCTTCGACTTCTAGAATATGAGTTTGAATACGTTTAAGCTCAAATTTTGCCTTTTATTGAATTAATATTTAAAATGCGTGCTTAACTAGCAGATAAATTTCAATGCAACAATCAAAATTTTCATTTTGTTTGAGTTAAGAATGAGAGTTACTTTTGTTCCGGTAGAAATTGAATTCATCCTCAGAAGTGATGAAATCATCCAAATGTCTGAATGTGTTTCAAAAATGATTGAAGTGCTCTCTCTGATACTAAAAAATGTACATGTTCGCAAGAAGATTGAAATTTGTTTAATGCCAGTGTTATTTCTAGTGTTCTGAAAAAGAAATTAGGAAAAAAAATTTGTAAACACATAAGTTGCATAGTTGCAATATTTTTCAGAAAGAAAAAGAGTATTAGAAGATTTTTACAAAAGTACTTAATTACCTGTTAATGGAAATATTGGTAAAGAAATTTCGTTTAGGTTCAGGATCTGCTGTGGATGAATATCCTTTTAATGTTTGAGGGCTAAAACTAAAGTTCTATTATTCTAAGCTTGTGGTGTCAGTTTCCAGAAAAAAATGTTGCTCATGCTTACTTTTCTCCAATTATATAGTTTTGCATGTCTGAGATCAGCAATTTTCCAAAGATTGAAGACTTGTGAAATTTATGTATGCGACCGACTCGTGAGCTCTAACTCGTCAAGTCGCCTTTGAAAAGCATGGTATTAATCAATTGTTCAGGACTGTCAAAGTGCATTAAATAGATGTTAGCGGCACTTTTGAAGGTCATTGGGCAACTCTCTTGATCACTCGATCCAGTTATCCAATTTTTAGGGGACACTGAGAGATCTGCTATAATGTCAGTATACAGAGTCAATGAATATTCTGAACAATTTATATTGTATCCCCTCGTTTCTTTAAAAATAAGTATCTAACTCCGGAGATGAAAACTTTCAAGTCTTGTGTGCCAAACTCAACAGGATTACCGAGTCTTGTAATCAGTGATTTTGTAGCATCTGCTCTTTGAAATACTATCCTTTTAGCTGTAATTATATAAATAAATGAGGCAAAAATCATTAGAAATTTAATTTGGTAAACTCTGTGGAGTGCACCGTAAATATAATGTTGGGGTTACTTACATCCCACCTAATCACTCACGTTTAAAAAAAAATCTCACCAGTTAAGGATGAATCGGTATCCAAACTGCTGAATCGGTACCACATTACAAAAAAACTCCATCCGAAGACTTCAGGATGTACAACGTCACAACAATTTTCACATATCCAAATACATGTAAGACAGATTTAAAAACTTTTTTGTACATTTTTAGAACAAAACACATGAAGAAAACCAGCAAAAGCTTTCTATAGCTTAAAAATAATCAGGGAAAAATATTTTCAGAAAACATTTCGATTGCGAAAATTAAACACGGCAGTAGCGTCAAATGTTATTAGTCCTTGTCAACATCGTTTCTTTTCTAATAGATAGAAAATACCTTTAACGTAAAACTATCCAGACAAGAAGAAGAATATTAGCAGGTCTTACACAACTGACATATTTTTTAATGAAAAATGTGTAAACTTAGTAGCTTATTTAAAAAAAAAATATCAGCAAATTTGATAGGGATATGTGTTCAGATTCTATGTTTAGAGCTGTCGATTTAATAAAAATTTTCAATTAGCTCTAATTTAGAATTAAAAAAAAAACTTCATTATTTTTTTTCCTGTTTCTTATTTTATTTTTTTGTAGACTCTAAGTGGCATTTTATGTGCATTTATATGTTTAAGACTTAATTTATACGACGTAAGTTCTCAGTTGTGTTATGTAAGAAATTAAATTTTTCATTTCATAACGTAAATATAACTGTTTGGCGAATGCCATTTGTATATAGGAATCTTATTACATCTAATATATTATATTACGCATGCTTTGTTTCTGAAAAATTCCCAACTTAGCCTACCTCAAATTTGTCCTTATTAATATTTTTTTTGTAACATTAATGAATGAAAGATGTATGATTCAATTCTCAAAGTAAAGGGCATTGTAATTTAAAACTAAAATAATGCTAAAATACAGGATGTCCGAAAAGTACTTGACACATTTTTAGAAAACCAACAAATTGTCGTATGAATTTGCAGTTTGCACCATAATACTTCACAGGTTCAAGTGTCGATGATATCGCAAAAAAAAAAAAAAAAAAAAAAAAAAAAAAAAAAAAAAAAAAAAAAAAAAAAAATTAAAAGGGGGAAAAAAGAAGAAGAAAAAAGGCATTTCGCAACCAGGATGTCAGTATATGCTATACTTGTAATTCTTCGTTTAGTAATTTTCATTCCTTTTTGCGTTTTCCCATGTCAACAAAAACGATTTAAAAGTTACTTTTAAATCGTTGGGGAATAAAATAATCAGATACATTCAATAAAATAATAAAGAAACAAGTTAAATATATAAAGAAAACTAATAACTTATTATTTTGTACAAAATTTGATCCAGTACTAATTTGGTGAAGATGAAGAACTCAATTACAGCTATACTACAGTGAGCAGGTAAAGGACACTGAGTGCAGAATTTTCAATTTTGATTTTTTTTTTTTTTTTTTTTTTGCGTTTTCGTCATCTAATGTACGTTAGCTTTATCGTACAAGCTTGCTTATTTGATTTCCGCTTTAAAAAAAGTGCGAAAAAATGTCTAATTCAAATATTTCCCTATTGTTTATGTTAAATCCAAAACGCCTTCCTTGAAACATCTCAAAAACTAATTTCTGCAGATACTGCTGTTTACCAGCCTGCCAGCTGTATAGTCCACTATGCCTTGGTTTCTCTCTCTTTTTTTTATCTAGATTGTTGTTTATATAACGCTTTGAACACTTAAAAGATTATTTTTCTGTTTCTGAGTGGTTTTTTTTTGGGGGGGACAGGAAAAATAATAATAAAACTTGCATTAATGAAATTTCAACGCATGACTTTTTTCCGTTTTGTAAAATTTTTGTTTTACCTTTATTTCCAACAAAACAATTCTTCAAAATATTGATTGGGTTCTCAGATAAAAGGCAGCATTGTTTCTATTGTGAGAGAAAGGTTGTCCACGTAGTTGCAGCTGTAAATCCTGATGCATTCTTAAAGAGACCTTACACTGCATGATAATTTTTTGTAAAAAAAAATCGGCAGTGCTTTCTTGCAATGCTTTTTTATGTACCGACAAAAAATCAGCTTTATTTCAAATCTGTAGATAATTTGAAATAAAGCTGACAAAGTCCGAAAATTGGTCGCAATTTATGCTTTGTGTAGATAAAAGATTTGCTTAGAATCCAGTCTTCCTAATTGAAAAAATCCCTGTTAAGAACAAATAACCGATAAAAATGGATCAATATTTTGCATCTTCATTTAATGCGTGAGAATTTAAAAAAATGTTTTGTTTTTGCTTTTGATATGCTTGCTTTTGTGAAGTATAACTTATAAAAGTAGTTTGGTTCAAGATTAATTGGGTGATAAGTTTCCTTAATAAATGTAGCAGCTAAGAAAATATACCGCAAAGACTAAGAATTGGTCATTGTAACATTTATACATTTTACTGATTTACCTTTTCGTTCTTGTCGGATGCCGTTTCATAACATAAAGTGTATTTTTTGTGGTGAAAAGTGAGTTCTTTGTAACTCAAAACAGGTGGTGGTAAGTCATATTGTTGTTTGCACAATTTAAAAAAAATATATAAAGTATTCAACTTATCGCGAAAGGGTATTTTTTCACATTTATATTAACTTATACATTGTATACTAGAATATAGTTGAAAGAAAACATTCATTTATTTAAAAGGAAAAAAAAAACCTACTCAACTGTGATTTCCATAGCAGTAGCGTTCTAAGATATCAGTTGCGTGCGAAGAAAATGTTCTATTTTAGTTTTCTCTTTTTTCGTGTAAAGAAACGATAAAAACATGCATTATAAAAACTATAAGAACAGGAGAAAATAGATTTTCCCCATGCAAGAAATGTTATTTGATATCCCATTGGTAAATATTTGCCATTGGAGAAAAGAACTTTATTTAACATGGGAATGAAACAAATAAGATAAAAAGGTCACATCAACAAAGATTTCAGAATATTTAGTAGATTACTCTTGCAAAAGGAATTGTAAAGAGAAATTGTCTTTGGAAAAAATGGGCTCCCTTATCTTTGAGAATGAAACAAGAATTGATAAGGAGATTATTGGTTGAATACAAATTTATCCCACGCGGTATGTTGCACATTTAGAGCTCAAAAAAGTATCAAAACAATGCAAAGCCAATATATATATATATATATATATATATATATATATATATATATATATATATATATATATATATATATATATATATATATATATATATATATATATATTCATGTAATTGAAATTTAGTACAAGTTAAATACTTACAGATTTTTTTTTTCAAAATTAAGATGCTTTTTCTTGAAGAAAAAACAAATAAAAATTAATGCGTTCGCTCACTTTTGTTTCATATAACAACAGTTTTGCTATTAGATTTGTAGTTTAAAGCTTAATTTAACTAAGCATTAAATATTGCCCACTTCCAAGCATGATATCAAGGGACCTCGAACATGCCGCATGGTCATGTTATATCAACGCTGACGGTTTTCTCTGTCTCAAAATTTTACCAAAATAGCCCAGTAAATTTAGGATTTTTTGCACCACAAATTTATAATTAAGAAATATTTTCAGAATTAGTTCCTCATAGCATGTAGAGTAAATCCTTAAAAGTCCGCTAAGTTTCCATGTGAGCTTCCATCCAAAATGGCGGATCAAAGATGGCCGCCTAGTAATTTTTGCTTTCCTCATAACTCGGTCAAAAATAAAGATTGTTTAGTTCTAAAAAAACATGTATGCTCTAAAAGTAATACTGTTCGATATATACCCTAAAATAACCAATAAAACAGTTCAAACTATTGTTTTGGCACCACAAATAAACTACTAAAATGAAGTATTTTTTATGGTATTGTTTTTAAAATATTAACTGAAAAATGATTGATGTATTCCATCAATTGAATAACTAAGTAGCTTTTATTTGATTTCTGAAAGAAATCTTAATATTTCTAGCTTTGGAATTAGAATATGATAAGGGAGAAAAGTAACCTTATAAAGAATTTTCAAAAAAATTGCATAATATCATTTCTTTACTACTACAAAAACTGACATAAAATATCTTATGTAAAAACAAGTAAAATACATAAAGAAAAGATTGTAATGTCAGTAAACATCTAGAAAAAAAATCATCATCAATATCATCATCTTCATCTGCGAAACTGTACACAGAAACTGAATTTTTGCATGTTTCACCTAAAAATCATTGCATGCAAAACTTGGAATATTAAAGGTCTGCGTTTTCATTGATATCTAGATCACAGTTCCACATAATTACTGTTAAGTTGTCGAAAAAACATTATATGCAAAATTCCTTCGGAAGCTTCGGGAAGTGACGACAATTTTTAGGGCCATTATTTTCAAATATTTATAAAGTTTTGCTTCAAGCTAGCTTTGGATAATGGTTTTCAGTTTAAGAAAGTTTTAGACTGCTGAAGATGGGTTTATATTTCAGATTATATTTTTAAAAGCTGAACAACGTTTTCAACTCTAAGATCAATAACTTTAAACGAAGCTAATTATGAAGTACATCGTAGTTTCATTGACATAAGAAAACAATGTCAATAAAGCACAATATATCAAGAAAAATTATTTGTTTGATGACTGGAGGTGCAATTTTATTTCAATATTATGTCTGTACCATAGAACCATAATAACGTAAGTCACATAATAGCTACTTTACAGGACCGAGGGAAAACGTTTTTCTGGCACATGCAAAGGATGGAACGCGCGCTCTATTAACACTCGTAAATTATTACAAAGGATTTTTTTTTAGAATTACGTTCATATGGCGAGATGTGAAATATGATTCTATGTACGATGCAATTTTTGGACATACGCTAGTCTGGCTCTGAGGTACAGATTTTAGCACAATGCTTATTTGATCGCTTTTTAATTTGAAGATCACTTTGAGTAAATACATGTATTATTGCTTATTGTTAGAATGGCACTGTCCAGCATTTTTTCTTCAGTAGTTTTTTAAAAAGCTTTTACTAACCAGTTTTTTCCCCTAACGATATCTGTATGTAAGTATGTTTCTGCATTGTATTTTTAATGTTTTTTTTCTCACATAGTTCCAAGGGACTTTTTTCCCTCGTAATTTCCTTGTAGTTATTTTTTCTTTTATTTCAACATTGTATCACTCTTTTAAAAGTAAAAATAGTCAGCCGAAAGCATTTTTCACATTTTACAAATAATTTCAACACATGGGTCACCTTGGTAACACTACGCTCTAAAGGTGGCTCACAAGCTTTTTAAATTGTACTATAGAAATAATTAAATTATATTTTACAAAAAATAGTTTTTGTTACATGTTACAGATGAGTATAAAATTCAATATCATAAAATGAAACTAAATACAGCTAATCAGAAAAATAAGAAAAATCATCAAAGCTTGACTACGGCAACCTTGTGCTCACGTACCTTATATACAAGGTTTTTTCCTCATTCGGGGCAAAAAAAAAAAAAAAAAGAACTCTGATTCTTATTCTTTATTCTCTTATTCCAGGCTCATAATTATTGAGTCTGGAATGAAAGAATAAATTTAAAATCATTAATAGCTCAAACATATACTGCCGTGTGCAGGTAAACAGCAGTATCTGCAGAAATGAGTCTTCGAGATATTTGAAGAAATATGTGGTGGACTAAATACTAACAATGGGAAAATGTTGGAATTAGACGTTTTTTTTCGCGCCTTTCTTTCAGGGGAAACCAAATAAGCGAGCTTGTACAATAAAGATAACGTACAATAAATAACAAAACTGCAAAAAAAAAAAAAAAAAAAAAAAGAGAGAGAGAAAAATTTGCAGTTACTGCCCTTCAACTATACACGGCAGTATACTGCTATATACTTTTCATTGCAGCGGACCCTATTGTGATTGCAGCTTTGTTCACAAGCTGCAATCACAAAATTGTGATCAAACAAAATATTGTTTTGTGGTAAAAAAATATTGTGATCACTTTGTTCACAATATGCTTTCCGTATTAGTCAAAATAATACTGTTTGCAATGTACTAATGGGCGAGTCTCGAAAAAACATCTCCAGCGTTTTTTATTTTTTTCCAGCTAACCAAAGCCTTCAAAAAATAATGCTGATGGGGAATAATGTATGCTTTGGTAAACTATCAAAGCATAACAGTTAATCCCAATTCAATCAATAGCTCCTTGAATAACAGGACATTTTTTCGAGAACCGCCCTATTATAACTATTATGCCGGAAAAGACTTATTTCTCTCGTTTCGTATTTACAGTACAAGTGCAAAAGTAAAAAGGCAAATTTTATTTGGCAAGCTGTTGTACTGCTCTCTTAGCGTGAAGCTAAAACTAATTGTGGCAGTGAGAAGCAAAGGAATGTTAGTGCTAAAATTAAAAATTTGGAGACAACCAGTACAAATGGAAGGTGAACCTCCTCTCTTTTTCGGCGTAAAATATAGTACTAATAGTACTGACAGGTGCTGTAGAGTGCCAAACAATATTCGAAGTGAACCAAAGCAATTCTTCGGTCACTCGTCTGGTCAGTGCTAATTCTGTATTAGCTACCAGTTTGTTTGGCACTCTTGGCTTCCTTAAGAAGTTTTCCACCTCTAGCTCAGTCACTCCTATGCTGGGCTGATGAGTGCTAATAAGCACAAAACTGCAGTCCTCGGCTGGAGTTGACTGAGCTGGCGGTGTATTTCATGTATTTCTTCTTTAGCCCTGGTAATAGGGCGGTAACTTACTGAATATACCTGCCTTGCCTTCAATCTTCGAGTTGAACCGAACCAATGCTTCGGTCTCCGTCTGGTCAGTGCTAATTCTGTATTGGCAACCAGTTTGCTTGGCACTCTTGGCTTCCTTAAGAAGTTTTCCACCTCCAGCTCAGTCACTCCTATGCCGGGCTGATGAGTTCTAATAAGCACGAAACTGCAGTCCTCGGCTGGAATTGACTGAGCTGGCGGTGTATTTCATGTATTTCTGCTTTAGCTCTGGCAATAGGGCGATAACTTACTGAATACATCCCTTTGCTTCTCACTGCCTCAATTGAAATTACCAACTCAATCCTTTACAGAAGATTGTCAAGATTCTTAAAATAAGATTGTTTTTTTCGCATGTCTGTTTTAAAAACTAATTAAAATAATATTATTATACAGATTGCCTTGAAAGACTGAAATTGGAGAATGTCGAAATTCACCGGTGATGCACCGTAAATACATGTTTTTTTTTTGCCGGTGTCTTCGGTATGTCAATTTGAAATTTTTCTGGCTAATGTCGACATTTACCAGATTTTGGCCTTCCGAAGTAACATACATACACACACACACACATATATATATATAATTTTACTAAATTTTATATACTCTATTTAGAATATAGAGCATTAGGACTTTTATAAACTAAATTTCATTTTACTTGTTCATAAATTAAAAGTTAATATTACAAATCATCACAAAGGAAAACCTTTACTTTTTATTTCCTGATTATTTTGCAGGTGTAACTTCGTGCTATTTATCTTCCCGTTGCAGATATTTTTTGAGAAAAATTTCTTAATTAATGATTTGAACTAATTATTTTCTGGTGAAATAAACTAAATCCAAAATTAGATATTAATTTCATCTAAAAAGTTTAAAATATTTTTTGAACTACTTGCATGTTAAATGTCGCATCGTTAAACTATTTCGATTACAATAATTTATAAAGTTTTGAGTTACCTACATTTATTCCTTGAACTTTTTATTTCGATAGGCATTTCTTCTTTTGTCCTTCTTCTTGAATAATAATATTTTAATATGCTTTCGTTGCATAGAAAAAAATACTCCTAAAAAAAGTTTTAATTAAAAATCATTTAGAAGTAACCATGACTTTCGGCTAATTCCTTTCTTAATATTTTTATTAGCTTCATTTATTTTTCTCGAAGAATAGATGAACTTGTTTCAAGATCGAAAATATTCCTTTTCATCAAATGTTTTGAGAAATATTTTTACGAAGGCTTAGTTTTCTTTTCATACGCTATCTTTTCCGTTTATCATGACCCGTTTTCTTCTAACATTTGAGAAATGGGAAAAATTCTTAAGTAGTATTGGACATTTTGTTTTCATCTTTCACTGGTGAAATATGACTGTGTGCTCAAGACGTAAAACCTTTGGAGTGAAGTTCATATCAATCAGCTGCGACAAATGTCATACGGTTTTGACTTAAATTGTCGCCTCTGTTTAAAAGGAATAGAATAATAGATTAGTATTCGTGACTTCTTAGCTAATAAATATTTTTTTTTTATACATTTCATAGAAATGAATGAGACTGACTTAAAATGAAAAAAAAAAGAAAAACTGAATTATAAATTGTAAGATAATTTCTTAGTCTGATGGAAAAAAAGATTGTAATCACATGCAAACAATTTGAGCTAGAGTAAATGACTACCAATTACTCAAAAATTGCAATAGGAACACATTACTAAATTTGAATATATGGCTAATTGGAATAGGCGATTAAAATTTTCTTTTTGACTGTTACCGAATTTATAGCCGGACTTCGATTTAAGCGGGGTGACCTTCTAACCGATTCAGATGCATGTGTCAATAAATAAGCATGTACCTAAACAGCACGTACTAAACATACGCATGCACATAAATAGTAAAATTCTTAGCAAAATGTAATACGTTCAAAAGTACCAGCTTAATTAAATTAAATAAATTTAAATTAAGTAAATCCAAGAGTTCATGGAATCAGTTCTAAATTATGAAACTATCATTGTTAAATTTCAATTATGATGTACAAGTTACCATACTTAAAATAACTCTAAATTCAGGACTGTCGAAATTTGCTTTAATTTTCTGTACAATGTTTTCTAAGTTCTAATTTTCTTTTAAAAGATTTCAGTTCTTCCGCGGCTAAAAAAAAAGTCTCATAATATTTATGCTCTGAGAGCTTCTGTTTGTGTCACCGCTTTACTTTTTGGTATTATTACTGTCGTTATACTCACTCTCTACTGCAAGGATTCTCAAACGATGGGTCGCGACCTCCAGGGGGGCGCGAGATGTGGAAGAAAAGTTTAAAGAAAAACAATTTATTGCTGTGTTTTTATTAAAATCGCGCAGGCGCGTCGATGTCATCAGTCATCTTTGTTAGTTTATTTTTCGTACTGCATGCAATGATAAAACTTGAAAAAGTGCAGGGTCAATAACTGTCATAAAATTACTGCAAGATTATAAAATCAGTAAGGTCTACTACTGTTTCTTATTTTAAAATAATTCAAGAGAAAAACATTCGTATTTATTTTTCTAGTTACTTGTGTTTCTAAGGATAAAACTTAACTATTTGTGTAGTTTTAATAATTGTTTTAGGGTTTAGACAGAGTTAAAACTTGGGGGGGGGGGGGAGGCAAAATACTTAGTCTAAAAAGGGGGTTGCAATTCTAAAAGTTTGAGAACCTCTGCTCTACTGCATGCGATTTGCACGTTAATAGCAACAATGATTTTTTGCCGATACAAGATTGCGTACGATGAAAAATGCTTGGAATCAAATCTATGTGGCGGCCGAAATCACCCAAAGAAAGTCAGAAAAAAGTGACCTTATAAGCTATTACGGTATTTAAGTCCTGACGATATGTCCGACAATTCGCAACATAGAATTCCTATTCAATGAGCCGAGACTTTAAAAAAGTGACTTAGTATGCGGGTGACCTTATATCGAGGTCGTACTGTATATGTTCTTGACTTCTGAGCTAATAGATAAATTTTTGCAACATTTCATTTGCAAAAATCCGTCTGCGAATCACAAACATTTTGGATTTTAATTAAATAAGGAAACGTATTATGTTTACTTTGAAATGAATAACTCTTAAATGAGTTTTGTCTAAGTTAAGAACTTTTTATGTTGTTAGTTTAGTTAAGCATTTCTTAGTTGAAACTCTTTTTACTTTAATTTGAACTAAATAGTGAGCTTTTATTCATTCTTAATAGCTTAAGCATCAGAACTAGGGGAAAAAAAGGAGGAAGAGATTCAAAAGAAAATAAATTGATTAGATCTAGGTAAAAGCATATTTTTCAAAAAGTGATTAAAACTAATGCAAAAAATTTGTTTAACAGACGGTAAAATATAAATGCGTATACATTTTTCTAAATATCTTTAAAAAATGAGAATATGCGTGTATAACGTTAGGATTAGATGCCATACATAAATGCAATAAAATAGTGCCAAAAATAATAACGAGAAATTAGAAAACTATTTGAAATAGAGAAATAATGCAACAATAACTCATTGACGTGGAAATGAGAGTTATTAGATAGGGAATACGACTCTTTAAATATTTAAAACAGCATTTGTAAGAGCATGAATGTAATCATATCGAAAAGTTACAAATAAGACAATAATATTTTCAAAGTATTGAGAAAACTACAAAAAATTAAGTTCTCATTAAAATAATAAAACCTTGCCATTTCAAAGTGTCGCCTTCGGCAAACTTATACGCGGTCTCAAGAACTGAAAAAATGTGAAAGCTCTTCCATTATTAAAATATGAAAAACAATTCTTCTGAAAACCACGAGATATTCGAGACAGTGAAAGATGAAAATACTGAAAGTAATTTGGAAGAGTTGAAACCTAAGTACGAAGCGAAAAAAAGTGGTAGTTTTTAACCAAAACGACAACAGCCATAAAACCTGCTAAAAGATTTAAGTTAAACGACATGCGTTTAGAAGGGTTATGGTAAAAATATCGTAACAGTTAAAAATGAAATAACCACAAAAAGAAAACTGCAATGAATTTTATATTCAAGAATGCAGTTTTTTGTTACGAAAGTAATGTGTATTATAATACATTCGTTTCATTTCATTGACTTAAAAAACAGTAGTGAACTAGAAATATTTTTGCCTTGGCAGGAACAAATATTTTGTAGGTTTTACTCATTACATTTGTGCGTATTTTATAGCAAACTATGTACTCAGTTAGATTTTTCCTGCTCATAAATCAATGACCGTGTTATAGTAACATCAATATTTTTAAAATTCATTCTTAGTTTCAAGATCAAAATGAAACAATACACGACATTTGCTATAAAAGGTTGTGCTACAATACACGGCCACTTAGTCGAAAGAGATCATTAATAAATTTGTATCATAATGCATAATTAATGCAAAACTGTCCTTTCAAATTATGTTTAATGATAAGGACCAACAACAATGACACTAATTTCCAAAAATAAGATTGGTCAACTTAAAATGCAAAATAATAAACGATTTAAAACCACATCCCTGTTACCTACAACATGTTCCAAAGGAGGAGGAAAATATTGAGAATAGCATGAGAATGACATTTTCAATAGTTATAATGCAAAAACACTAACATATTTAGCAACTTTGTGATTTTGACGCGAAATAAATTTTCTGGGTTTTGAGCTATTTATATGAATTTATATAACGCAAAAACGTCCAAAGCATACTTTTGCTATCTCTGACATTTCCAGACATCATACAGCTGGTACTTCCGCAAGCGGAACATAGGAATAAGGATATATACCAGCAGTTAGTTGCTTCTACCAAGAGTACTAGTGGTTGCATCCCATTTTGCGTCTAGCAGCACAGTTGCCTACCGTAGCCAATCGCTACGCAGGAGAGAGTGTGGTACCTTGGTACACAGCTAATTTCTAAGAATCTATTTTGAGCAGCTAGTTTTAGTTTTTGTAATCTCTAATAGTAACCTTCACCACTTAATGGTGCCATAGTAAAAATCAGCATCAAATAAGTGAAATTGACGATTTTGGAGAGAAAGAAAATTTCATGACTCCAAAAATAATATTTTCTTCACTTTTATTTCATTTTCTGTCTTTTTTATTTGTAAAACTAATGAACTGAATTTGATCTTTATATAAAAGAGAAGTACTTTAAATATCTTGGTTATGAGAAAATAATGATAGTACATCTAGATTGACCACCATTTTGGTTTTTCTTGAACCACGTGGTAATTGTACATTGGGACAGCCAAACATATTGTACCTTAGGACACGTTCCAAGGTACAACATATGCATGCTTCTTAATAATTTAGATATGTTTAGGAACATAGAACAATGTTATAATTTTATGTAGTCTTTTAAACACATTTACTGTTCGATAAAAATTCATAATTCCTTATTCATAATTCCTTATTCACGATTTAATTCACTACCATGAAAAAAGTTTTTTTTTCTTATGTTCTTTGGTGCAAAATAGGTTCAAGTATATGACTGTTTCCTGAATCATGAACCCTTTCCCAAGTACAACAGGATGTGTCCCAAGATACAATAGGATGTTGTACCTTGGGACAGCTTGGAACTGTTACTTTATATGGCTGGCAATATTTTATTTTCAAACTGTCTGAATTAAAAAAAAATGTATTGCATAGAAATATGTTGGGGTATTTTAATGTGACTTTTAGATTTTAAATTTAATTCAAATAATTGACGCTAAAAATTAAAGTATAAAAAGTGTCCCAAAATACAAACTCTCCCCTATATCTTGCTTCATGAGTACGGAAATAAGATATTCTACCCAAAATAACCAGTCATATTCCTCGAGTCAGAAAATTTATACCAACCAGGATTGAGAAACAAATAACAGATGTCCTAACTGACTCACAGACAGGAACGGCATTTTTTTTCCCAGAGAGGGTCAACAGGTATCTACAAAATATATATTCTATCGAAGAACAACAAAAACTGTGCCCATTTATATTCAAATACATTGATTCTTCTAATTGCCCCCTAAATGACGGGCCTAGTCACAAAAGAGAGAACTATAAAGAAAAACGCCTGAGATAAACGGAAAAAGGGTGAGAAAATCAAGCGCAGTTAAAATGAACCTCTGAAACAACTGAAGAGAAAAATGTATGTCATGTGATTTCTGTAAAAGGAATTTATCTAGGTAGAATTGAGTTCCAGTAGTCGGCCTTTTAAGACAGCTATTGCTGTTTTTTATTAATTTATAAATTTCAAGAAATCAATACAAAAACAAAAGCATTATCATTCTTTAGGCTATACCTTCCTGATAATGATCCACTAATTTGTTTCAGAAAAAAGTATTTTAAAAATTAACCTTCTGTTAACACAAGAAAATGTTCCAGTGGTCGGCCATAGAAATCCACTGCTTGGCCATGTATGAGCCCAGTAGTCGGCCGTTTCATTTTCATTACTCTTATGGGGTATGTGTGAATAAATTTAAACAAAATTTGATGCGAAACTTACAGCACAGCATTGTACTTACAAAATTAATTGTTCCAATAATTACGAAAGAATTCTACATTTTTGATGTCTTCGTAACATCTATGTTAATATTATTTTTCAATTTGCAACCAGTTTGGATATGCATCACATGCAATACATTTTTTATTACACTCACTGCCAAAAGTTAAGCACGGAGATGTAAAATGCGAAAAAATTGATAAGTACTGCTTCGATTGACACGAAATGCAACAGGAAAGTAGCAAATATGCTTAGGCAATGAACAAAACAAAGAATTACATACAGGGATGAAAACAATAGTGTATTTTTATAAATTAAAAGATGGCGTCATAATAGAATCATTTACAAAATATTGTTTAAACTCAAACAAACAACAAAAACTGGCTTTAACAAGGTATGTGAGCACTTATCATCTGCATACTAACTTTACAGCGTGTAACCATGCATTTTATAAGGTGATAAACCACCACAGAGTCGAGTAATCGACATTCCTCCTGTAGAACACCTTCCCACACTGTGAGAGTGACTGCGGTTGGGAAATGTGTGCACACAGCACAGCCGATAGAATCTCAAAGAATTTCAATGGGATAAAGGTCGGGTGAGAACGTCGGCCAGTCCATACACGCAATATCCTCACTTTCCAGGTAGTCGTCAACAATGCCACTTTTATGGAAACGCTCATTATTGTCAATACCAAAGCAGAATTCACTGCTGCAGCGTATAATATCACAGTGGGGTATAGGACTACATTCCGATGCCGTATAGCCGTCACAAAACCCCAATCTGTAGATGTGCAGGTTGTTACGATAACCCAACGAAATCCCTGCCCAGACCATCATACTTCCACCTCGGAATACGTCATATTCGATGATGTTCTGGAACCAATAACATGTGCCTTATTCTCTTCCAACCCTTACCCGCTTGTCATCAGGATCCAGAGCAAATCTTGATCCATCTGTGAACATAACATTGCCGCAATCAAACAGCCCAACTGGCATGTTGGTGGCACCACTTTGATCCTTCCCCTCTGGATTGGACGGAAAGAGGAACACAAACTCGTGGTACCCGGGCATACAGCCCAATCATAAGTAGCCTTCGGCGCACATTAGTGGCAGATATCATCTTACCAATGGCCACTGCAACCATGGATGTCACACGTGCGGAGATCGCTCTTCGGTTTCGCTTGGCTACAACAGCAATATATCTATCTTCCGTGGGGTTCCCAACCCTTGGGCGACTGGTCACAGGTCTTCGGACAACTGTTTGATTCGTTAGAAATTGTTTCCATAGTTGTGAAGTGACGAAATGCTCAACGCCAAAGAAAAGAGCAACATTTTGATTGATTGTCCTGCTCCAATGTGTCCAACAGCACGCCATCGCTCAGAGAGTTCCATTTGTCTTCTGAAAGCCATAAAAACACGTACGAAAGTTCTAAACACTTTTTATCAGCACTTACAATAAACTCAAGTGACAATTCAAGATGCTGCTTTCTTATATGTCTGCCTTTTTTCCATAACTCTCGGCACGAAACCATGATTGGCTGTTTGCTAACTTATTTTCATATTTCTATCTACCTCTGCAGCGAGTTGCAGCGTTGCAGCCTCTACAATTTGAATTTGCTTCCGGGAACTTACATTTTCCACTCTGTGCTTAACTTTTGGCAGTAAGTGTATTTATCTTCTACATCACTTACTAAAGTAGTACAATCATATATCGCGAAAATAGAAATTAAAGAATGGAAACCAGGATTTTTAGGAAAGGAACTTTGAAAACGTACGTTTAAACGTAGATTCCTCCCCCCCGCCTCCACCCGCTCCTTTCGCAAAAAGTTTTAACTGTGCATGCTAAGATAAAGACTAAATAAAAGAGTCTATAGAACTCATGAAGGAAAAAGAGTAAATTAATGACCAATACGATTGACAATTCACTGGTCCATATTCATTAGAACGAAACTTTAACTAGGGAACATAAAATTAAAATTATAGTTTTGAAAACATGTTCACATCAAAAGAAAGCAAGTTAAAATCCGTTCGAAAAGCACTTAAAAGATTGACAACCGTTGGCCCATCTAAAACAAAATTTATCATAAAAGCGGTACTTTCAATATGAACGAACTGGAGTACGACGGATTATGTTGGCAGGTCCGTATTTTTTCTGGTGGAGGGGGGGGGGGCAAAGGGTATGAATGCAGTGCATGTTACAGAAAAAAGCATCAAAATATAAGCAACAATGCATATTTAAACTATGTTTTGAAAATACAGAGGATCAATTGTCCCCACCCCCTTATTGCTCAGATGACGAGCATGTATGTGAGTAAATTGCAACTGAGAAAGGGGGGATGTCATGAAGATAATCTTACAGCTTTGAACAAGAACGTTAGTAAACAATAAATCATCTAAAATGGAGTGGGTAGCAACATAATGCAAATTTGAAACCATAATATTTTGAAACACTTTCGGCATACTTTTAAACAAGAAGTAAATTTTGATTTCCTTGTGAAAAAAACCCAATGAATTAAATAATTGGTTAGAAGCTGTAATAAGAAGAGGTGCAAACATTTGGAATAACTAGTCTAAATTGAATACAAGTTTCTTGAACTTTTGGGGAAGAGAATAGTTTAGCAAAATGAGCAAAAGAAATAATAATTACAGGTTTAACGCTCATTGAAACAATATGAGCAAACGTGACTATTGAAGTATTACCTCTTAAGTCCTTACGATGGGAATGTTTATTTATTGCCGATTAAATACTAATTGCAGTCAGATCATTTGTTTTATCCCTTTTATCAACGCATCATAATTTGGTAAAATAATTTTTAAAAAATACCCCGATAAATTACCGTTTGGTAATGACAAGTTGAGTATCAAAACCTATATTCTAGGTGCAATGACGGACTGAATTTACAACCTGTTTTCAACCTTGGTTTTGAGAATTCTAAACCAAAATCAACATTTGAAGCAGTAAAAAGATGAAACGACTCTATTTGTTAAAAAACGTTAAGGCACAAAATTTACACATTTTCTTTTGAAGAAGTAACGTTAGAAAGGCAAATTTTACTCAAAACAGCGAAATTGCCACTGTTTCAATGCTTTAATTACTATTTAATGAACTTTAGAAAATTCATATTAAGTACGTAGTCGACTGCTGAGTACATCCATCCAAACAGTATAGAACCAGCGGTCAATCTGCCATGGCCGACTATTGGAAATGCATAAGAATTCAGTACCCAGTGGTCGACCACCACTCTAAAAATAATTGAGTCTAAGAAGGCGTTTATTTTTCAATTGAAACGATACGTTATACAATTCATTTAAACATAAGTAAAAGCAAATTTTCAGTAGAACGAAAGAAAGAAGAGTACTTAGCATTTAAAGATGATGTGTCTTCTTAACAAAAAATAAGCAGAATCGCTAACTAGGACACAACTTTTGAAATAAAATGACTCATTACTATTTAATGAAAAGTAATTACAAATTCATTGTTATTGGATGATAATTGAGGATAAGTAAAGGAATGTGGAAACGCATCATATCCCATTTTGAGTTATACAATACATATTGCAACCTTGTGGCCGACTACTGGAGAATGGCCGACTACTGGAGTACTTACCCTATTTTCTTTTGCTCAAAAAACAGTCAAATTAACATAAAAGCTTTGTTTTTTAAATGGCAATTTTGCTTAGATAGAAAGTAATTAAAATAATTTCTTTATCCCTCTGTCACGAAAGAATAAGACTTTTTATACGTATGTAGTACTGCTACGTAATGTAATGAAATACATTAGTTAGACAACATACGATAGAAACTAATTGTCTTCATATTACTCTTTGCTATGTATTTACATGCTACTAATTTTACTCTTTGATAACGGCAATGCAGACATTTTGCACACTGCCTTTGAATTTTCAACAAAATTAAACACAGAGATGTTGAAAAGATTCTAGAAGCTAAATTTCAGCAATTTAAATGTTTTCTTTAGCTATTTTAAAAATTAAAAGTATTCTTTAGTTTCACAAGCATTATCAAAAGAAGTTTCGACTAAAAATCTAAAATGATCTCAGGCTTCTTTAGAAATTCTAATTAAGACCGAAGGGAAGAATAATTTACTGAATCATAGCTCATTGAACCTAATGGTGGTGGTGTGTTCCACTTGCTGGTTCATTTAATTTTCAGATCCGTAGGCTAAGGAAATCGCTTTCTTGCCTAATTACCAGAAAATAGCTTAAAATGTGGAGAAATGTTGTAGAATCATGTACAAGTTATGTTACAAAATAATTTCTATGATACTGATTTGTAAAGATTAAACTCTTAAAAGTGTTAGTCAAAATCTAATCTTTAAAAAGTAGTAGAAAGTCTTAGGGTTTTTAAATATTATTTTCCATTATGAAAATCGCTTAGAAGCTAATGCGGCTTGCTCCAGAAGGCATCAACTGCGAAAAATAATGCTTTTAGTACATACTAGCTGCATTGCCTGGCTTTGCACGGTCTACCTCGAAAATAAAAGTTTTGTCAAGTGACGCTTGTTCAACAATCAGGCTTCAATTAGAGAAAAGAAAATATTACAAAATGTCCCGTCAAAATAATCATTCTCAAAGAAAGAAAACGGCAAATCATAAGTTCCCGAAAAACTTAAACTCAACCCCCTCCATAAATACATCTAAAATCCTAAAAAGAAATAAAGAAGATCAATCGCCCAATAATAATCAAAAGGGGAAATTTTTACTTTGAAATAAATAAATAAATAAAATTTTATTTAGTCACAGTCGATAAAAAAAATGTGCCAACCTTCTGAAAGTTAATTTAAAATTAGATCGCGCAGACGATAGTTTTCCGATATGAAAATAGAGTTCCATTAGGTTTAAAAGTGCTATTTAATTTTTTCCCGGTGATTTTACATCTTTTTTTTTTCGGAATTGGTAGAAACTGAGTAAACTCTATGGGTATTTTTCGCGGGCTTTCAGACGGGACTTGAATTAAAGAAATCTGATAATTATTTCGGAAGAAAGAGCCATTTAATGCCATTTTTGGCCTTTAAAATTAAAATTCGAACGGTTCGGTTCTTTCTTGGCGCTCGAAATCCCCCCCCCCCTACATTCCTTCTCGGGGGCCCAAGTACCTCCCTGCCAAATTCGGTCCAGATCCGACGTAAACTGTGGATTTATATAGGGAACATACACACACACATACATATAAATATATTCTCTGTTTTATTTATGTAGATTTATTGTGCAAAAGATGTAAAAGGGCCCAAGAAATCGTAATGAAATCAGTAAGCCCCTTAATCACTATAAAAAATAGTATTTATTTCATTGAAAATTTACAAATTTAGGAAAGTACCAAACCTTAACTTCAACTCAATGTCTTTCCAGGTACAAGTTCCCAAATACTAATATTATAAAACCGAACAGGCACAAATAAACCAAAATATTGCTGTCAATTTTATAATTGGAGAAACATAAATGATTGAGGTTTAAAAAATAAATTGATTTCCATAATTAGAAACTAATAGTGCATTTTGTATTTAGGTTTTCATTTACAATTGCGTTACAAGATGTGAAATGTAATTTAAAAAAATTGCATTACACCGCAAAAAATTCCGGAACGTTACTGATTATATCCGTGGAATGTTTCGAGGTTTTCATCTATTGTAAAATTAAGTACCTTTGCAAAAAGGTTTACTGAATTGCTGCCAATTTCACGAATGCAGACTTTTCATTGCTGCAAAAAATATTTTTAGCTACTAGTTTCAAAATTGACTGAGCATTTTTTTAAAAGTGTATCTCGATTACGGCTCGTGCAGTTTGACTGAGCTCCCAATGGGAGCGAATTACTCACCGGGTTGCTGCAGCTTTGAAAAGCTAGAATTGCAAGCGAGGGAGATGCTTGATTCTTACTTGCAATTCTATCTTAGCTTTGGCCATGGTTGCATTAATGCTTCTGGTGCTTTCTTGGTAAATCAGAGAGATTTTAATGGAATACATTAAACCTACCTAATTTTTCACGAAGGTTCCCGAGACATGACTGGCTTCAACCAGGGAGGTTCCCAAATTCTTGAAAATGTTTCAAGAATAACTACAGAAAGGTTACTGTCTTTTAGCGGAAAACGGTCCTAGTTTTTGTAAGATATGTTATATGTTACGGGCAGAAATTGGGCACATCAGCTGCCCATAATGCTCCAGTAACGTTCTGAATCGCTTTTACATTGTATATAACTGCCCTTAGACTACAACAATACAAAATATAGCATTCGATCAAATGCTATGTTTTGTAGGAATTCTGTTGATAGTGCAGTATAAGAGAACTAAATTAAAAAAAATATCTAAAACTCTTGAAGGTGAATCTGCGAATGATCTTTTATGTATCACTTTTTACCACATAAATGCATTGCGTAAACATAACATAAATTGATAATACCCCCATCAACAGGTAAATTAATAATATCTGATCAAGAAATCCCTTTATCACAACAATTTTCACAAATTCCGTGATTTTTTTTTATAAAGTAGCAGTTATCATTGCTATATCCCTACTTAAAAAAAAAAAAAAAACAAGGTAAGAGTAATCTTTCGAATGATAGTCATGAAACCACCAAAGAATTGAAATCTCCAATTAGGAAGAATTTTAATAGTGTTCCGAAGTTCATAAGATGTAATTTTATTTCATTTTGACTTTGGTTTAATCACATCAACTTAAGAAAAATATGTCGTACATAAAGTTTATAATATACTAGTAATCCAAAATTTCTGATATGTTTTTTTAAACTTAAATTCACATAAAAAGTTGGCAAAACCTTTGAAATAAAATCAGCAAGTTCCTCTTTTTTTTACTTAGAGCGGCTAAAAACATAAAATAAAAAATGTAACCTTCATTTTTCTCCCGAAATTATTCAGCAAAAACACTTATATTACATAATATATGAATTTCAGCAATAACAACGTTAGGTTGTTCAACAACAAGAAAAAAATATTTTTTCTATTTAGCTCTGATCTGATGATTTTTTAACAAGCATGTGTATTTCATTTGTAAAGAATTAAAATAATAACGCAAATAAAAAATAACTAAGTTTCAGAGTCATATGAATCTATTTTTGTTTGCAAATGGTTTAAATAGTTGCATTTTAAATTTTTACTGCGCAAGTGTTACCAAATTGGAAACACAAACTGGGAAGACAAAACGGAATTAGGAATATTTATTTTTCTTAAAGATAATACCTAAAATTTTTCTGAAGTAAGAAAAATTTTTATGGTTTAAGAAATTTCAAATTGTTAGCTACTTTATAGGAATAATGCAAAAAAACAAAATAATGCTTTATTTAAGAAACGATATTGAAATATTGCCTTCATTTCTTAACATTTCTTTTACGTTAGTTTTAGATGACGAAGGATTTACACCAAGTTGAAATAAAAAGTAATGGAATAAATCTTTTGACGTCTATCTGTTATTGTTAACGAAAAATTTACAAAACCATACTAAGGTTTTAGTATTGAAGTGATTTACATTAAATGCCGGTTATTTGCATTTTATAAATGGTTAGTAAACACTTTAGTGCATACGTGGATTTTAAAAAACACAAATGAATACGTGGGGCACTGAGTGCCCCATTAGATGAAACGACTTAATCCAATTATGTAAAAATTTATTTGCCGAATAAATATACAGTAACAGTATATGTAATTACTATTAATCTTACTGCATTTACAGATTAAAGTCACATTGTCGTGTTTTGTATTTTGTAATCAGAACAATCATCTTTTTTTAATTAAATTTCTTAAAATCCTCCTACTCATTTTGCCTACAAACAATTAGGTAGGCGTCATCATTGTTTGAAGCTGACACTCAAAAAAGGTTACTTAAAAGTTTATTGACCTAACATTTTCCTCTCCAGCAGGCCTAAAAATGCGAAGTAACTGGTTTCATCTGGTTTATCATGCTATGTGGTAGATCATAAAGCATTCATTTATGAGTTTCACCTTTCCAGTTACTTTTGATGAGTGTTTTAGGTACTATTTCTTTCTAAGCCATACATACAAAACACTGGGGTAAATGGAAACAATTAAGTTGTTCGCTGAAATTTTGATATAATTGACACTTTGATATGTATTTTATTGTGAGTATAATTAAATTATGTGTTTACTTTTTCTGATTTCAGATGATATTTGGAGGATTAAGCTGGTCTAATGCGACCTACGGGTCATATATTGTGTATTTTTGGTGCAGAACGTCTAAATTTTCTGCGCATAATGCGAGTATCTACCTATATCAAAGGGTGTTTCCACCCCCCCCCCCATTCTTTGTGGTAAAAGGAAACATGATTGCGCTCGCGGACACACACTCATAAAGTGAAATTTTCATACACTGTTAATCTCAGAGAGGACACATTGCACAATATTTTACATTTTAATTAAACCAAAAAGAAAAGGAAGCCTTGAAAGTTGAAACATTGAAACTATATTTCCATTTAGCCGAATTGCTCCTGCATACCTTCTTATAATTCTTATAAAGTTATTTGTTTTTAATTCAATAAAATAATTCTTAAGAAAAAAGATATTTTTTAAGTAGTATATAAAAGCTCAATAGATTTATGAATATTTAACTATGGTACTTAAGATTCTCATTACTTCAATTCTTATTGTTTCACAACTCTAATTATTAGAACTATATATATATACATACACATGCGTGCATATACATTTATTATATCTGTAACCAAGATATTAAAGTGGCTAGTTATAGGTAAGAAACCAGATTAAAGGGCAAATCCAATTATGCTTGTATTTATCCAGAGAAATGACACAAAGTACAATGGTCATGATGAGAAGCAGCGTTCAATAAACACTGTTGAAACATTCTGTTGACATAATTATAGCAGATTGCAGCTCTATTATCGTAAGTAGAGTGGTCAGCACACTGCGAAATGCTCTTTGCTACTTCCAGTCTAAATTATCCTCTTCGACTGCAATATTAAATAATGGCACTATAGGTGGAATATGCGGAAAAGTTATTAAGATGCTGTTGTATGGAATACGTTCTATTTGCTTTATTCATTGCTCAGAGCAATAATTATGTTAATGAGTTTAGGCGAAGAACTTTCTCGGGGACTTTTAGTTTCATCTATTTTCTGCCAGAATGACTCTTTTACCCAGGTAAGTATTTGTTTTTAAATAGAAATTGTTTCATTGAGCAATTCCTTTGAAATGTTCAATGAAAAAGTTGTGTTTATGGTAATAGTCTTCTCATTGAGTGTTTCACTGAACTTTTGTGATATTCATATGGTGTATTTTTGAAATGATATAAGTTTCATTTTTTGTTGCATGCATCTGAGCTTAATTTGATAAAACTGCTCTTATGTTAAGTAGCAATTTTCAATATAGAGTTGTGCATATCAGTACAAACCTAAGTGGAAAGGGTTTTTGCTCTGATAGTAAATGTAAAGGTAGTCAATCTTTAAATTAACAGTTTAAAAGTTTGAGATGGAGATCGAAACCTCATTAGCATATTTGAGAATGTTTTACATCTTGGAAAAGCATGTGATTTCAGAGGAAAATGCAAATTATATGTGTCAAGACTGATTTTTTTTAGAAAAAGTTTTTTCTGTTAAATCATTGTAGTTATTAAACTCAAAAAAAGTATTTATTTTCGTATCACATTCAGTAACAATAAAGATATTCTATTCTCTCCGGAACAATGTATTAATAGACTATTATACTATGATAATAGATTATTATATGAAGTGTAATTAAACGATGGCAATATATTATTATATAATAGGTTATTTAATAGCCAGTGCAATTTTTAAGAGTCTATTGCAGTGAAAACTCGTTACAACGAATACCAATACAACAACGTATCCGTTTTGACGAAGTAAAATTTCAGTCCTTATTAAATACCCAATAAACTGCTCGCATTCCATTTCAACAAAATTCCCGTTACTACGAACAAACTTGAGGTCCTTTAAAGTTCGTTGTAACGTGATTTCATTGTATTTAGTTTTCTGGATACACCTCTTAGCTTCCTCATGCTGTAAAGATCAAAAGTTTTTCCAATAACTGATATGTTTACCTAAACAACCATATTTAAAAAAATAAAATTCATAGTTTAACCCAGTTATTTGAATATATATATATATATATATATATATATATATATATATATATATATATATATATATATATATATGTGTGTGTGTGTGTGTGTGTGTGTGTGTGTGTGTGTGTTATAACAATGGACTAAAAAGAGATAAAAAACCATAAACTAGAAATTTCAACTCCTTTTATGGGTGTCAAGAGAAGGGATTTTATTGTATTGTCTGTCCCCCTTAACATCCCTTCATCATAAAGTTTATTCAGCAACACTATAATTTTTAAATTACTTTTACATTTCTTGATATTACTGTTTTACTTGGGAAAATTAAATTTATGGTGCAGAGTTCATGTTATATAGCGATAAGCCTAGAGAGTCCGTCATTTTTTTTTCGCAATATTGAGTGCATAGAAAATTTGAGGAGATTTTTTCCCTTCGAGGTATCTAAAAATTATGTATCAACTTAATTCAGCAACACAATAATTTTTAAATTACTTTTACATTTCTCGATATTACTGCTTTACTTGAAAAATTTAAATTTATGGTGCTGATTTCAAGTTATATAGCGATAAGCCGAAAGAGTGCGTCAATTTTTTTTCGCAACATTGAGTGCATAGAAAATTTGAGGAGATTTTTTCCCTTCGAGATATCTACAAATTCGTGATATTAATATTCCAGTTAGCAATGTTGAAAATGCTTTCAAGATAAATATTTTATATGGATGTTTTCAGGATAAGTAACTTACTTTTCCTCCTTTTCAGTAAATGAATACCAATTCCCTCTAGGCGAAAATTGCTCTTAATGCCTTATAATATGAACAGCAAATAATATGATCATATCCTCAGAATACGTTTCATTTTTTCCCGAATCAACAGCTTCTATGTCATTTGTCTTACAAGTGACCCCAAGGAACATAACAATGCTCATTAAAACGACACATTAAATTGTTACTCCACTTAAAGTGTCTTCTTTGCAAGTATCTAATCTTCCACTCATTATTTATGACAAGAATATGGCATCATGCGTTTGCCACATTAAAAATCCCATTTGATGCAGCTGTGACACTTTAAATGCTTCATATAATCACCTTTGTTTTGAGGCATGAATCTTGTAATCTTTACCTGTTAGCTCTTGAAAGCTGCATCATTTCAAACTTGCTTTTTGTTTTACGTTAAGAAAATGTGCCACTATGTTTGTTCAATTAATGCACATTGTGCTTAAAAACTTTTTTTAGAAATCACTGATTGACAGATAAAAAAAGGATTCGCTGCAGATGTGTAAACCTGCGTACAATTTTATATGGTTGGTAGAGCTCAAGATCAAGGTATTGTTATTTTTTTATTTATTTATTTATTATTATTACTATTATTTGATACCTAGGTTTAATAACACAGGGGAACGTGGGGAAACTAAACTAGTTGAACCTACAATACTATACTAAAATGAAAACAATGAAAAGTTAGCAGTAAGTTACCGACCATAAGCCAGGGCTAAGGCAGAACTGCATGCAATATTCCAGACAGCCCGGTTATCGGGGACTGCAGCTTAGTTTTTATTATAACTCATCTGTCTGGAATAGTGAATAACCGAGATGGAGGCAGATGTCATCTCAGTGAAGCTGAGTGTGCCAACAAACTGGTAGATAAAGTAAATTTATCTCATCAGCGAGTGTCTGTCCACAGCATGGTGCGGTTCGACTTGTGAATTGAACACAAAGCTTGGTCATTTAGCAGTAAGTTACCGCCCCTATAAGCCAGGGCTGAGGCAGAACTACATGCAATATACAAGAGAGATTTACTTTATCTACCAGTTTGTTGGCCCTATCAGCTTTAATGAGATGACAACTGCCTCCAGCATGGTTATTTACTATTCCAAACTGATGAGTTCTAATAAGAACAAAACTGCAGTCTTTGGATATGATAACCGGACTGTCTGGTATATTGCATGTAATAACAATTTTGTTTTGTAAGTTACACTACATAATTAAAGAAAAATTTGTCTTATAGTAAAATGTATGAAGCGGTGTGCTTTTCTGTTCTTGGCTTTTGTCGGATGTCTTTTCATCCATAAGCTCTTTACTTTTTGCATTGAAAAAAGCGTTTCCTGAAACGCCGAAACACGTGTATGCATTAATTCTGCAAATTTGTGCTTTTTTGACGTTGTTTATGTTTACTTCACTTTTCCATATTTTATTTGCCTATCAAAATATTTTTCATCGAATAAATAAGAAAATATATAAACAAATAAATGAATAAATGAATAAATAATGAAACAATTAACAAATAAATGAATTAACTTATATGAATGAAACAATTAAGGAGTGAACAAACTAGTGAATAAAAAAAAATCAAAGAATTAATGAATAAATTCACTGAATTTCTTATTTATTCAGTAGTATTATACAAATCAAGGAATGTAAACGAACTATTTAAAAAATAAATATTTAAGTGATTTAATAAATGAATGAATAATTAAAAGAAACAGAATCTTTCAATTTTTTCTGTGTGCACTGGAAAAATCGTATTAAACATTTAAAATTAAAACATGCCTAGTACTAACTAAATAAGAACCAAGTTATTATGAATTGAAATTCGAAACTTTTCATTCATAATTCAAAAACTCCTTCAATGTTTGGCTGAAAATTAGAATATAAAAATTGCATCTAAACAATGTAAAGCTTAAATAAAACATTAAAAAAAAAGATAATATCTTATTGGTTTAAACTTTTGACAAGAAAAAAGAAAAAAAAAAGTAAATTTCACGCTCTCTCCAATTGAAAAACTTAAATCACTAATTTAAGTTTTTAATTATTAATAGTTTTTAATGATTAATAAATCAAATATTGTGACATTTTAATGGCAGAAAAAAAATATTTGCCTAATGGCTCTAATAATTCTTTTAAACAATATAAAGTATGAAAAGTGACATCAGTATTTAAATCAGTGAAGACGATTCGCAAAATCATAATATTTTCAATTTTTCTTAGCCACCTTGTTAACTTCTTTGCATTGTTCACAAACTTATATGAAATACACGAAGTGCACTATTCTGCCGTGTGCAGGTAAATGGCAGTATCTGCAGAAATTAGTTTTCGAAATATTTGAAGTAATATGTTGTGGATTCAATGGTAATAATAGGAAAATGTTGAAATTAGAAGTTTTTCGTCGCTCTTTTTTCAGCTGAAACCAAATAAGCGAGTTTGTACAATAAAAATAACGTAGAATAGATGACAAAAATGAAAAATGATACTTGCAGTTACTGCTCTTTACCTGCACACGGCGGTATTGTATTTGATGTTTTGTTAAGTGCACACTTCTATAATGCTAAGGATTAATAAAACTGACACGTTGAGAGAGAGATTATGATATGTCCTCTCTAATGCTTTCAACTATGTTTTGAGAACATAAACTTTTCCTTTGACTTAACTTGTCTATTGTAAGGAACATTTTTATACCAACGTGAACTATAAGGAGAAAACTTTTTCAGCAAACTAAAGATTTTATATTTATTGTCTAACATTTTTTCCAAGTATATGCAAACTAAATGTGAAAGAAATTTCTTTGTAGATAATTCTACTTATCGAAATCTCTTTTATAAATCTGTCAACTTTCATGTGACATTTTGGCAAGCAGCTTAAAGAGATTACGATTGCACTGCATCACGGTTTTATCATTCTTTTCTTTTGCATCAAAATCCTTTCAAACTTATTATTAATTCTTTTCACTCTGTGGTTTCAAAATTGAATTCACACAAGAGTTTAAAAAAGATGTTTTACTGTTTTTCAGCTTTTTTTGTCAACATTTATTCATTAAAATGTATTTTACAGATTATAATCTACTCTTATCAATGTAATTTAAAATACATATCATAATTATTGGGTATTGCAAATCTTATGAAGTTTGTATCAAAATCATACTCTTAAATAAAACACTTCGGGTATTTTAAATGTTACTCTTATTGCATCTTTTATTTAGCAATGGGCCATTCCAGCATTACATGTGTGACCTTTTGACACCATTTCTTTGCAAACAACAATAAAAACCAAGGATAATTCTAAATTTTTTTTTGTAAAATTTTAAGTGCAGCTTTACGCGTGTGACTCAAAAAATCTAAAAATAAACTAAACCTCCAATTATTTTATAATTTCCTGTGAAATTTTAAAAGTTAAATGAACAGTATTTTTGTGTGAGTATACTAAGTAATTATTCCACAAATATATTTTTCTTCTAAAGCTCGTAGAATAGCAATAAAAAATATTTTATTCGGGTTACGTGTGTGACATTAGAGCGTTATGTGTGTGACCGCGTGCAACAGTTGCAGGGGATTTCCTTACAAAAATCCAGTTAACGTCAGATATTTGCCAAATTGAGCACAGAGTTTCTTTGGTGCTCAGGAAATCACATAGGGATTTTTGGTCCCCTTGGAGGGGAAGGGGACTTTGGACCCCATGGTGTTTCCCTTAGTCAAATCCGGTTTACATCGGATAATTGCCAATTTTGGCACAGAGTTCTATTAATGCTTAAGAATTCACATAGGGGTATTTTCTCCCCTATGGGGGCGTAGACCCTTTTAGGGATTTTTTTGCCAGAAAATCCGTGAAACGGGATGCTTACGCCTATTAGAATTAAAACATATTTAAATTTTGAGGCATAAAATTGCTCTTTTCTACGCATTGACGGGACATTTTGTGCTATTTTTTTTTTCTTTTATTTAAGCCTGATTGTTGAAAATGCGTTACTTGGCACAACTTTTATTTTCCCGTAGACCGTGGCAACGCAGCTAGTAAATACTTGAATTGAGGGGATTAATTCACAAAATAAAGAATGAGGGTAAAATCAATTTTTATTTGTACACTAATTAAATAGTAAATGCCAAGCTCATAAACTATCACGAACTTCTAACACTTACTTATGTGTAACAGGAAATATCCAACGTTGTTTAGCACAAATACACAGATTTCAGAATACACGTGTTTCGGGGTTTCAAGGAACCCCTTTTTCAATTCAAAGGTGTGAGCTTCTAGATGTAAAGACACGATGTAGCTTTTACTGGGTGTCTTTACATCTAGAAGCTCACACCTTTGAATTGAAAAAGGGGTTCCTTGAAACCCCGAAACACGTGTATTCTGAAACCTGTGTATTTGTGCTAAACAACGTTGGATACTTCCTGTTATTCCTTGGCACAAAGGTATTTATTTATTGCTTAACTTACTTATGTGGTTTAAAACTATTTGGAATGTTTTAAATTACCTTCACTTCTTCTTAAAAACCAAAAAAAAAAAAAAAAAAAAACAATATAAATGTAATTTAAGGTAAATAGAACATTGTACTTTTGATCTTAAAGTGCAGATTACGAATACTTAATTTAAATTGCTCTTTGGGTATGAAATGAACAATTCTTACTTCGTCCTATTTATTTATTTACTGTTATTTTTATTATTATTTTTTAAAATTTTTATTGAGTCTTGGTTTCAGTGCCAGCACACAATATTATTTGTTGAATTATGTAAAATACTTTTTCTCCTTACATTCAAATGTAAAGATCCAACTCGTAATTAAAACCATTCAGGAGCGTTACGTGTGTGACATCTTTCAAAAAGCTCGTTAAAAATTTTCTGCCGAATGTTTGAAGATGAAAGTCAGGTTACAGGTATTATGTATCAAGTTAATTTATGATATGAGATATTTTTCTTCTGGTCCCTCAATTTGACTTTGAAGGAAAACTTTTTTTTTCTTTTTCCGTTACGTGTGTGAAAAAAAAAATGACCTGCATATTTTGGGGTGAAAAAAACTTATCAAAAGTCTTCATTAAAAAAAAAGAGACATGATTATGATAAAAAATCTGTGTTCATAATATTTGATAGTTTTACCAAAAAAAAAAAAAAAAAAAGATGATTAAGTAAAAGAAAAATGGCTCTTACATTTATTTCCATATCAATGCTTTTTTAGGGCTTCGTCTAAATGTTATCAAATAAGGCTAAAATCTGATATTTAAATATTTTAAATCAAAATTGAGATGCTGGAAATGAAAAGAGCAGATACTTTTCTCTCAAAAAATAAGGTTTGTTCCTATATTATGTTAAAAACACATTGGTGTGTCAGGACCACTTTTCGTGGAATTACCCACTGCATGTAATGTGCTTTTTACTCATAGAAACTTGAATAATATTCTACACTTCTTAAATGCATGAAAATTCTGTATTCGATTTTCTTTTTAGACAGTTACTGATATTTTGTTTAAAAAAGTTTATTTTAAAAAACATAAGAGGGCTATTCAGAAAATAAAGAACGTTTTCGTCTTATGCCGCCAGGAGTGCACCGATCAGGTACATTTTGGGGCCTGCGTGTTTGGCAGCTTAGTCGGCAAACATCCAGTCATCACAACGGGAAGATATCCACGCTGCACGTTTTTTCGATACTTCGATTTAAAATGTTCGCTGCAATTGAAAAGCCCGCGAGTTGTGAGTCCCAAAAACCTAAAACTAATGGCAGTTTAACAGCAAGTGTGTAGAGTGTACGGAAAAAACAAAATTAATGAAAGTTTCTTCCGGAAATGTTGCATTCAGTTTGAAAATGGCCGAACTAACGTTCGCAATAAAGGGAGGTTGATGATGAGACCCCTCCCCCTTCCCCCCACCATTCGCCCTGTAGTCGCAATCTTGCCTCTCCTGGGTTTCACTTGTTTCCAAGAATGAAAAACTGGCGAGAAGCACAGTGCTTTGACGACGGCGACGTGGAGCTTCGAGTGTGCGTCACTGAATGGCTCCAATTGCTGGCGACAAATCTCTACGACGAAAAAATTTCGAAGCTGTTCACTGCTATGATAAAAGCCTTAATTTTTATGGTGACTATGTAGGAAAGTAGAATTTTAGTCACTCTTTCAGATGTGCATTTAAAAAAAATCCTGCGCTTAGTTTTTTTTTTTTTTAATTCCAAAACATTCCTTACTTTCTGAATAGTCCAAGTAGCTATTAGATATAAGCATTTTCTTTTAATTGCAATGTTGTGAGCAATACGGAAAATTAGTCGTTTTTTCTTTTTTTTTTTTTGCACCTAACGCTGCTACAAGAAATCACTTACATAAATCTAAAATTTATTTAGTTTTTCACAAGAAAAAAAAAAAAACTTTTTTTTAAACATGTTTTGTCTTTTCATAGATTCTAAACAGTTTACTCTCTGAAAAGATATCATTTGTTCTTTTGAAGTTATTTGAAATGTTTTATCTTACTTTAAAGTGTTTACATTTATAAACTTTTTTTTTCTCTGCTAAAGATTAAAAAAATTGCATCATTTATATTTTGGAGTAATTCAAAACATTCATAATAATGTCAATGCTTCATTTACATAGACAGAATGCCTTTTACAATGTATCTGAAAATAATAACATCTGTTTCTTTTTTTATTTTTTACTGCAAATTTTAATATTCAATTTGCTTACTTTAAACGAAACGTTTATTCATTCATAAACAAAGCTTTATTCATCAGACTTTCATACAAAAAAAACTTGTTGTTACAATTGTCAATACATATAAATATTTTTTACTTTTAAATATCTAATATATAAGCAATGCTTTGAGAAAAGCAAAATAAATGCAGCTGAAAACATTTGCTCTTTGTCATTATTCAAATTTATCAAAAAGCATCTGAAAAATGTTTCATCGCAAATATCTGTTTGCACTGTCTCATGTAGGAAATACCATTCCAGAATGCATTTTCATCTTTTATTCCAAATTTTGTTTGTATATATATTCTACGCTGATGAATTCGCTAGTCTTATGTAGAATATATATGCAAACCTACTTGAGACAGTTTCCGAGAGATGCATTACTAATCTTTCTTCTTTGAAGAATCAGCTTTTCTGAAATACTTCATAAAGAAAAAGAATGAATAAAATTTCTGAGCTAGCAGCGATATTTTCTTAAGCAAGAGTAGGAATGAAAATAATAATAGATTTGAAATTGTGTTTCTGGCATCTGTCGGAAAAGGTCAGTCCGATAGCATTAGTGTTGTTTTCTTTGGTTGTGCACCGCTGGTTCAAGGATTAAATTATTCTAACTAGAATAAATAAATTTTAAAATTTTAACGTTGCAGCAGAAATGACGGTGTAGTAATTAAGTTAAAAGATTTTTTCCTTGCTCAATTGTGCGTCATAAAAATTTTCTCGTTACTTTAAAAGTTGATTCAATAAAGATAAAATTTTGATTTTGTGTATCGGATTTCAGTTACACAGATCTATTTTAGAAATGCATTTGCACAGAGTGGTATTTTGCTTCGTGTACCTGATCTTCCTAACAAATATACGTGTAAAAAGTTGGATTTTTAAAAGATTGCACTTTGATTTAATTTAGTATTTTGAAGTAAGTAACAAAGATTTGTTAAAAAGTGTCCTTTATAGGATATTGTGTTTCTATTTATTATATTGTGTTTTTTTTTATTTATTATATCGAGTTTAAATAAAAATATATGTTTAAAACTTTCCATTTGAAAAATATAGTACCTAATTGAAAAAAAAAGAATGATTTCATGTATCGAGTTTCTCATTGAAGTTATGAGCATCAAATACTTCATTAATGGATTGATATATTTAATTTTTTTTTTACTAATTTATTTACTTTTTGTTTATTTTATTCCTTAGTATTTTTAAAAAAACCTTTTCTTCGTAAAAGAGAGTACTTTCATTTCCTATGCCCAATATACAAAGAAATATCTGTCTGAAAATGGTATTCATAGATGATAGCAGTTTTTCTTGCATTGTTTTTTCTGCAAAAATCTGTTGAAACATTTTACTCGTAAGATAGTTTCTTGTTTTCTTGAATCAATTTTATTTTTAAAAATAACTTTAAATTTATGTTACCATTGCCCTTTTTTTTCATTGAATAAATTGTAGTGACAAAGGTACGTTTGAAACGTTCATTCGGCAAAAATATTTTTCTTATTTCATGCAAAGATTTTAAAAAATGTTTGAGAAAAACCTTCAGAAGAATTTTCTTAAAAAACAGTAGGCGAATGTAGGGCAAAGTAAAATAGCTGGTCAAAGTGGTATGACGAAATATTTACTCCGCTTTTAGCGCCACCAATTTCCAGTTAGGAAAATATGCCTCTAAAAATCAAAGAATATGTTAACACAAGTAACTTTAAAAAATTTATACGTATATTGTAATAAGTTTGACTGCGGTAATTGTGAACGACGTCTATAACTTTAATATTCACAGCAATATTATGAAAAAATAACTAATAGTATAATTTTTAGTTATTTTTTTAATATGCTATTAAATCTTGAAAATAATCATCCAACTCCTCGTATATATATTTCATTACTGAAAAAAAAAAAAAAAAAACATTCTTTTCTTTTTCCTAGTACCTCTGTTTGAGAACTCATTGGATAAATTAAAATGTTTTTTGTGTGTGTTTTTATTTTATAGTAATAAATGCTAAACCTTTTGAAGCAACCCCCCTTTTGAAGGGGCCAACTTGCTCAGATATTAATGTTTCCTGTTTTTCGGGGGAATCGCTTATATACATTATAAGAATATGAAATGAAGTTTCATATTCTTATTTTAACTCTCTCTCATTATAACTATTCCTAACCAACAACTGAAAGCCCCAAATTCGCTCTATATTTAAGGAAACGTCAACAATTTCAATTATGTTAATATGTTGCTAATTTAAATTTAAAGTGACACCACAATTACTGAAACTTGTGTGCTTAAAACACAGGTAAAGTATCCTTAATACAAAATTTGATTTTTTTTTACCAGCATACTTAATGTATCCTGAATTCGATTCATTAAAAATAAAAGGTGAAAAGGGCTATTTTGTGTTTTTTATTAACACTTTGGTGACCGAACAATTGAGTCTGAATATAAGTAAGCCACCGTGCATTTTCAACTTTGTCGTGTATATACTGATAATTTACAAAACGGGAAGTTCTTCCTAAGCAGTCAGACAAGTGTTCATACGTCCGGCTACAGAAATGAACTGGATGAAATTGCTCCCCTAGAATTTTTGGCATTCAGCAGTACCGGTCTAGACACACAACAGGGCGTCCTAAAACACAACTAACAATGATGATGTGTCCCAGACGGATAATAACATCAAATATTATGAAGAGTAACGAATACATATGAGAATGAGCTAAAATACTAACGAATAAACATTAACATTAACTATGTTATGTTTTTTTTTAACTTTAATTTTAAATTTATTAGTTGCTGTTGCTTTAGTTCTCTAGACAGCGTATCCCGCTTACACAGCAAGACAGCTATTTTTTCAACCGTTAGTCCTAGAGGCGTACTTCTAGTCGCAAAATGATCTAAAAAAGTTGCACAGTTAAGATATTGAAAGTTTGAAGCGAAAAAGAAAATTAGTGAAACAATTTCGAATACTAAATTTTTATACGGACCCTAGGTCCCCTAACTTGTATCAAGGAACTAATCTTCATCAAAAAAAAGAGAAAAAAAATCACAAAAAATTTGAAACATTTGCTACCAAAACTCAAGGAGGTATTGTAGTGCAAAATTTTAAGGAAAAGTACAGAAGATGAAATTGGGTCTTATCGCCCTTTCAGAAGAATAACAGGTTGTAGGAGTAAAAAAAAAATATTCACATTTTTCATTCCTATCAAAAATAACTGTAAATGTTATGTATGATGCGTAAAAACACACAACTAAGCTTGCATAATTTGAAAAAAACTCTTTGCACACATAGTTTTAAACCCTTGTTACCACTATATCCCCCCCTCCCCAAAAAAAGGGGTTCTTGATGCGAGTGTTTAAGTGGTGTAAATCACAAAACGAAGCGCTTCATATATCGGTGACTATTTCTCGTACTAATGTCAAACCCTTTGTGTTGGAAATATTTTCAATGGAGGTAATTTCACCGAAACATAAGTTAGGGTACTAAGGATCCGTATAAAAAGTTAGATTTCGTATTTCTTCTCTATTTTTTTAGCTTAAATTTTACCATTTTTGAAATTAAAAGTATCCATTTAGGACTAATGTTTGCGCAAATAGAGGCCTTGCAGTTGAAACATGGACACGCTACATAATCATTATTTTACGGTAAAATAAACTAAAATGCAATTTTAAAGTATTATCGATGTTTTGTTTTTATGACGGACGAGAGTAATCTTGGTTCATTTAACATTGAGCAATGAACAACTGTGAGCAATAAGCGCAATTCAAAACGAAGCACTTGAAACTGATAATGACAAGAGAACTTCTAAATGTCATGAATTAATGACAGAAAATCTCCATTGCAAAGCAGTAATTTCAAAATGATAATAAAGGACTTGTCTTTTGTCTTCATGCATAAAAGATCATTATGGTTGAAAAGAGTAGAATTTTCATAATTGCAATGTGATGTGCGAATATTGGATTGCAATTGTAAAACAATTTCTGAAGAGGGTGCGTTTAGTTTTCTTGTGTTTCAGGGTTTTTAATTAGTATTGATTCTTAAGAGCACAGAGTAGGTGGTTTAATATCTGATGATGTTACATTTTAAAGGTTTCCCATTTTTGTGATTTTTATCTTTCTGTTAGTCTTCAGGTTCGTTCTAAACTGAGGACTTTCAAATGTTTATTTTGTTCGTATTCAAATAGCCACCAATTGACCCGAGTGGTTAGTTTCATGACGTTTGATGACGTTTTTAGGGCTATGATTGTCCATAGAATGTTTTTATATATGATTGGATAACCGGTAACTCTATAGGTTGCTTCTGGTTAGTCCCTGGTGAACCTGAGTTAACCTGTAGTTCTAATTGAACACGACCTTAATTCATACACACATCTCTAATGTATGCCCAAGAGTTGTACAATCGTGCGGAGAATTACCAGAAATAAATTAATGTGTGATTTGCGGCCAAGATGCAGAGCACAAGGAAGTAAATCTGTTCGGGAACATTTCAAACGTGTCCTGTTGTTAATAAGGCTATGTCAAAGACGAACACATGAAATATTTTGAAGAAATAGAACGGGCTCTCATTTTATTGAACAAAACTTTAATTAAAGTTTGACACCTTTAGAGTAGCACGAGAAGGCTTTGAAAGATTCTGGTTGGTATTAGTATATAGTAAAAATTACATTAAATGATTCAAGTGCACTGTTTTCTTTGAGTGATATTTTCTCAATTTTTTTTTCACGAAGTAATAGTATTTACACTAAAAATACAAGACGCATTCACCAATGAACCTGAGATTTTTTGGGTGTTCCGTACGATGAACTCAACATAACTGGAAAAGAGTTCTCTCTAATCATTTGAGGAAATATCTTATCATTTCCTCAAATGATAAGAAATATAGTTTTTAACTGTTTCTTTTACTTCAGGACCAAAAGGAACTTGCTTTATATTTGGAAATCCCAATTATTTCATTCACGATAATTATATGTAAAAAATGACTGTATTTAGCCGTATATCTTACCTTACTGTTATAATAGTATTTCGTATTACAGCTTACTTTCTTTCCATTGCAGCATCATTATTTTGTATTGTATAGTTAGGTTATTCAAAGATAAAAAAGAAAATTTGAATCGTTGTTTTTAACCATGAATTTTTATGACTTTTGATAAAACTCCCTTAAGAATGTGGACATAAATATGAATAAGAAAATATTTATGCTCATCACAATACTTCAGAACCCATATATGTATTATAGAAAAATAAAAGGATGTAATGACTAACTTTGGTCTTAGAATTATCTCTTATGGATTCTTTACTTTTCCTTTAAGTTTAGTAGTTCAGTGTTTCCCTCTTTCATCTTATAATACTGTTCCAATTATTGCTGTCTTTAATAATTTACTAAAAATGTGGATTTACAAGAACTCCATAATTTAGAGACTATTATCAGATTTCTTAAATTTACACATAAATGACTTTGCAAGGCATAGAAGCAAAAAATCGATAAAAATAGGTCACATTGTCTATAAGAGGTGTCCGTAAATTTGGGCGCTCATAGAATGTGTGATTATGGGACTTTACATTTGATTAAATATTAATTTTGGATTGACACAAAGTATCATTTTCCGGAAAATTTTAAAGCAATATCATTTTTCATACGAAAAGTAATATTATTTAATGAAGATAATTTAGCATTTCTATACCTTTGCGCAATTTAAATACGACTTGTGCATAAATACTCTTAGTGATAGAACCTAATGCATGAATAGTAAGTGGCTACATAAATAGTTTTAACTGCCACAAGAAAAAATGCTTCCTACTATTTCATTAAAAAATTTATTTATTTCTCTTGCCTAATAAACACTTTATCTCAGTTCTTCCTAATCTAATAATATTTCTGTGTTCTTAGTCATATAGATAATATATCTGCATGTATTTTTTCAGGACATGAACAAGAAGTTAATGCGTTTGTCTAACTTGATATACTATGTGGTTTCAGTCTGAGAAAATTTTATGATTCCTTAACGTTTTCAGGAAGGAAAAAACTAGTTTGGACTTCTTATTCTCTTTCGAAAAAGAGTTTTTTTTTTACATTCCTTTCCTCGAAGAGGAAATCTATTAGAAGTAAATACGTTTACTTTAGTGCAAAAAGTTAAAAAAAGAGAGAGAGAGAGCAAACTATACGTACCAGTAACCCTTTCCAAGTGCGAATCACCGACTGGAATAAAACTTTGCACATCAATAGAACACTTAAAAATATTGAACCCGTGTTTTTTTTTATCGGCAACAAACACCTTTAATGGGGGGGGGGGGGATTTTTCCGGAAATATTGGTTGTTTGGAAGTCAACGGGTACAATATATTCTTTCATTTTAAATTTTAATCAAAAAAATTCAAATAATAATTGACAATTTGAAAAAAAAACAAACTAAAGTAGATGTGTTTCAAGATTTTTCTAAAAATTCTATTTATGTGGGTAAACCATCCCTCGCAATCTTATCCTGTTGCACGGCTAGTTGCCTTTACCAATTCAATGTCTGAAAAATCACCTTCTTAACTTCCCCATTTTCGGTGTCAGTAAAATTTGGTATGAAGGACATATATGACAAGATATAATCCTGCCAAATTTTAGATTTCTATTTTTAAAAATTGTTCGAAATACAAGGCAGTAAAGAAACTCAAAATGTGCAAAAAAATGAAAAGTGTGTTCTTACAAAGGAAGTAGAATAAAAATTCAAAAAGTATTGTAAAGCTAAGAAACAGAGCTTTCTATTGACATATAACATGACAATCTTAATTATCTTCGATATATTTAAGTTTTTGGGTCATTCACAGTGACATGGTAATATTGCGAAGGATTGGTTACCCCTATTACTTGCATTTTCAAATAAATCCTGAAACACGCGAACTTAAGTTTGTCAGTTTTATTCAAATTTTCAATCATTATTTGAGTTTTTGTAATTAAAATTTAAAATAAAAGAATATATATTTCCATCTAATTTCCAATTATCCAATACCTAGGGGAAGCCTAGGCCCACCTTTACCCCGATAAAGGTGTTCGTTGTCGATAAAAAAAATACAGTTCAATATTTTTAAGTGTTCTATCGATGTGCAAAGTTTTATTCCAATCGTTGATTCACACTTGGGTAGGACCATTTGTTTGTACAAATATCAAAATGTATTATGACACAAATTGCAAAAATGCAAACACGTGTTTCATCTTTGCTTAATTGTGTTTGCTGCTTAGCGTCAAAAAGCTCAAAAGTGTATTGTATTGAAACAATGGTTTCTTGTAACCCCAAAGCATTGACATATTATCGTAAAGTGAGAACGATTATAAATTACACAGAGCATTCACTGATTAACTGAATGCAAACGAAAATCCTCTTATTAGTACTTTTCATGACAAAAAGTACCTTACATGGTTTATAACTAATAAGTCTGTGTCATTAAGTTCTTAGAAACATGATTCCCATGATTTGAAAGACATTTAAAGAACTTTATATGACTTTTTAAACTCGAAGAAACAATTCTTACAATCGTTTGTACGTACTAGAGCCTTCACAAAGTATCAGCGATAAAAGCATTTCAGGATAGAATATCAGGAAACTAAAATGTCTTCTTAAAAATGATTATACTTTAAAAAGAAAATGTTCCTCTTAAAAACAACTGCTTGTTAAATGAAAACACTGAATCGTGAATTTCGAGGATTTTTCTTAAAACTAGCCATTTCTTTTGTTAAGTCTTAAGAAAAGCTGACATGGAAAAGATTAACTTAGAAGAAATCGAGTGAGATAGATTGCGCAGCAAATGTGATAAAATGCGAAGAGTTGAAAGTGACCTGGCATTTCAAAATAACAGCTAAATCTCTTTTTCTTTGATTTTAGGTGTACTGCTGACTTTATTTTGGAAACTTAGAAAATATTCATGGATAAAATCTTCCACAAAGAGCTTTTTTCCAACTGAAAAAAGAAGGGAATTTAGAGAAAACATCTTCTTTAAAAATGAACATTTTTGTCTTTAAAAATGGTTGTTCAAGAAGTTCATTAATGGTACAGCAGTCAAACCTAATTTTCTGTTCAACACACGTCATATCTACGTTTAATATTTTAACAGTTTTTGCTTAAGTACGTTTCAATGCTTTGAGCTAGAGTTCCAATTCAATCGTGCGTATAATTTGTTTGAAACTTTCATTCGTATAACATTTATTTTATCTTATTAACACTTCGTTTGTGAAGCGTTATTATCATCACTTTTATACACTCCACTGCAAAACTATTGAAGCAAATGCTTTACTGAGATTGATGGTTATCTCTCATAAATTTAAAACTTATACTGCAGTGAAAAAACGATTCTTCGTTACACCAAAACATATGATTTCGGTATGTCTCTTAATTTGTGCTTCTATGTAGTTATTTATATCCTGTTTTATACCACAAATTTAAACGTCTTACCTGTTAGTAAAGTGTTTTTTTTTTACGTATATAGCTGTCAAACACAAACAATGAAGCAGACATTAGGACTGCTCGAGATACGGCGAAGCGGGCGATACCCTTTATTTAATGAACTAGCTGCACCGGACTCTCACATCAAATTAGCATCTTCGTACTTCCAAATTTTAGTAAAATCACGTTAGAAAACTTCTTTTCAAAAAAGCAAACATATGTAAAAAATGGTCTGTTTGCTAAATCGTTCTCAACCATTTGCCTTTCGCGGTTGATTTTGAATCTTTAACCGTCAAAAAAAAAAAAAAATCTTTTAGACAACTATTTCGGTATCTGCAGGATAAAGGAGTCTAAAATTCCTATAACTATTGATTTACTTTCTCTTATCTTCTTTTAGGCGAAATAAAACTCTAAGATGCACAGCGTCGGCAGCAACGTCGGGGATTCTTGCCATAAGTATACACAAATATACTTGTATACATATATAAATACACATATTAGTAAAAAGATAGAACTTAGCTATAGTATAATTTTTTCACCTGTAGTAAACGCACATAACCGTGAGAGATGGTAAGGTTTGAACCTCTTATCCTGACCATTTATATCACAACATTTATATCACACATGATGTACTAATCATGCGAAAGACTAAATGATTTGATTCCGGGGAGATGGACAGGACGTAGTTCTTATCAGTCCCATATCCGTGGCCATCTCAAAGTTTTTATAGCACGAGGTAATTTTACTCTGTGGGGTATGGTAAACTAATACAGGAGGCAGCGATACATGGATGATAATTCTTTTTAAGCATGAGTGCTTGCAGCTCTGGTAATGTGAAAGAGTAGGAGACTTCTGAGGTGTGGGAAACAGTTCATTCATTTTGATGCACATGCTATGGATCTGAACAAAAAACTATTAGTGTTATAAAAGTTACCATGAAATATTTACACTTGTGAAGGGACTTTTTGGGTATAAATACATACATACCTGTGACTCATCAAGGGGGGAGGGGGGTCCAACTTCCCAGAGTCCTTAGTTCTAACAGATATCGCCAATACTAAAACGGTAGTCTGTATACATTTTAAAACTATTTTCCACCCTTTAACCCTGAAAACAAATAGCTCTGCTAGTATCACATGCATACATACATACACACATATCCTAACTAAAATATAATTCATATCTGAAACATGAATATGATGTCTTTTTAATATCTTTTATGACGCATTTATCAAATAGAGAGCATCGAAAATAATGAAAAATTTTAACGAAATTTCTCTTATGGATGAAAGACACATTTTTAAACAAAACATTACAATAGCTGCATTCGCCTCAGGGAAAACAGAAATTATGTCCTTTGCTACTTATGCTTTGACACGAAACTTGGAATTTGAAAAGTGTTTTCTTTTTAGAAGATAAAATGTTCACATTTAGCGAACTGAACTTGAAACTTGACGAAAACTCGGCTCTTTGGAGAATAAAAATGTCAAGAAAAATGTATTTTCTTTGTAAGAACCTTTTTGAAAACAAGTGCTTAAAACAAAATTCTTTTATTTTACACGCGTTATTTTATCAACTAATATTTCATAGCAGCTCCCATGATGGTTATAGATGTATTTATTTTCATTTAACATTTTTTGGTTCATGAATAAATGCTTTTAAAATTATATTTTGAAGATATAGTTCTTACTTTAGAATATGAATTCTAGAACTTTCATTATTTAGATTTCATTAGTTAGTTTATAACTAATATGTTATTCAAAAAATCCGAAGTCAGCCAAATGTCAACATTTGTCGGTAAATACTACTATTCACTTTCCAAACACATCGGCAAAATACCGAATATTTTCGGTGAATCAATAGTGGAAGTCGACATTCTCCAATTTTAGTCTTTCACGCTAACATTCATACATATTTTTCTTCCTCGTTTTTCTATGGTGTCGATTTACAGTAATTTTCCTCGTTAAAATTTTCATTACAGTAGGAAAGTTAACAAAAGTGGCATAATAACTAGTTTTTAAACTCTAAACCTAACTCCGACGATCTAAATTATTTTTATTTGCTCATGTCATTTAGAATCTATTTTATGCCAACATATGTCAATTTTGTAAAATGTGTTGATTCTGTTTGGAAAATTTCACCTTGTTGAGATTTTTGCAACTTGACAACAAAGATTGCTTAAGACTTAAAAATCCACATGCCGACCAAAACTATCTAGAAACTCATCCAGACACTGAAACTGTTATTAATAACCATTGAAGTAACTATTTAGTTTGCTTTAAAAACCTAATTAAATTAGTCCGTTCGTCACAAATCATTTTCATGCTTCAAAAGATATATTTTTCAAATAAAGGGCTATTATAATAACACTGAGACTAACGATAGTGCAAATACACTCATTTTGACTTAAACGTTTAAAAACTTAAAACAGGAAAGGTAAACAAAATCTGATGGCACTGTGATTTCGCATTTACATAAAGGGTAGAATAATATGTTTATAATCAGCATAGTCAGGTACGTCGAGTAAAGACGCTCAGGTGTATAGATTATAGAACATGAATTTTTAACAGATTCCTATACTGCTACACTTGTTTCACTATCTCGGATTAGGCTTGGTATACAATTTACAATGATTGGAAAACCTCAATATTTCCGTGCCAAAAGAGTGTGGTCAAATGAAATTTTTACCTGTGATTGCTTGCAGCAATTAACTCTTATTATTAGCATTGTACAAATTGTAAGTGAAATGAAATCACTTTTTTTTTTAGATATGCCGGAAATATTCCTGATTGTTCGGAGTTCCATCCACAGCAGATGTGAGGTGTGTATTGTACCGGCTGAAAAAACTTCGAACACTTACTTAAACCCATGTAAATTTAACTTTTGCATGTATTATATTCACTATGGTGCTTCTATGTACATCACCAATTAAAAAAAAAACATTTCTAACCCCGCATTGCTTTTTCATTTCGAGTCATCACAATGCACCTACCCCTCTTAGCAGTTCCGAAACGCTTAACTGAGACACCCTGCATACAGCACACAATCAAAAAATTCATATTTTCCTCAACGTAGTGGAGCCACACTTATCGTTACATCAACACACCAGTGTTGATTAGAAACACACTTGTGTCATTTCAATTGTAACCGAAATTGTCTAATGATATGGCTGTTTAACACGTCACGTTTTACAGTTATAGAGTCTATAACTTTTTATGCGCCCTCGTTTACAATGTGATAAACATAACTTAATTAAATATTTAATCAAGATTAGAAGTATAGAACCGGTTATTAAAATATACTGTTAAAATATCATCTGCAACAGTTATTGTTTCAGAGAATATTTTATTTCAATTAGAATTGCTGTAAGTTTTTTAAGTGGAAACAGTTTTTTTGTTAATTTACGTCTTATCCCGCAAGAAAATATTTTTATCGCTCTTCCAAACAAAACTTGGCTTGACATTTTTTTAATCAAAGCTAGGGATGAAAATGGCAAAAGACATTTGAATTTGAAAAGTATTTTCCTCAAATTGAGTGATGCTAAATAAAAATTAAGGCATTTTTTTGTTGTCCTACAAATAAAAAAACTTATGAAGAGGAGTGATCTTGATGAAAATCTCACCAAAAAAACCTAGCAGCTTGATTGTCTTCAAAAGAGGGAATTTTTAGTCCGACAAATGTTAAGTGAAAAAGTTGTGAAAATAGGAAATAATGGTGTGCAGGATGTCCTTGAAGATACATTTGCGTTTTCGATTTTCCCTCCTAATCTTGACATAGTGTGTGATGTGTAAGGTGAACACTTTCTTTGAAATATTAAACGTATAGAAGAACGTCACCAAGGAAAATACAGTGCAAAACGTTGGGAAGTTACTGTTGGTTTCTAATTTAGGATTTTACTATTCAAAATAGGAAAAGCTACTGTTTCATTATTTTCTTTTATAACTTGTGGCACATTTTTCAACTCAATGCTAAAACCCCTGTGCTATTTCTCCTCACAATGTACATATAAAAGCATATTTTTACTATACTTGCATTAGTATTCAAAGTATAAGTAAACAAACTTGTTTAAATTTTATTTAAAAATTTCAGTTTTAAGCCATTTATGGAAGTTAAATTTGTCATAACTTTAAAATGGTACGTATTACAAGAAATTAGTTCAAATGTTTATGTTTAGTAGACCAAACTCATAAAGCAGCAATTAAACTCAATGTTATAGCCGAAAAGTAAAATTTTTCACAGTATTATAGTACCTAAGCCAGTTTTAGTATCTTTCTTCCATCCTGTTTCATAAAATAATGTACACCATTGATTCTTCATTGTTATTTTGTAAAATGTGCATATACTGTGTTAAAAAGTCGTCAAATTTTAAACTATGTATAAAGTCTTTAATGGAATCAATAAAAAAGTGCATGGTCAATATTTGTATTTTTCTCAAAGAAGAAATAACCAAACGCAGTAATTTGCGCCATTGTAGATTCAAGTTAGAAGAATTAATTATCTTACACTTATTAAATCATTTATATTTTGTAATAGAAATGTAAAGAAAGCAGTAACATTAAAACTTTTTTGTGTTTCTTTGTGCAATACACATCTAAAACAATAAAATCCTCAGTGTAAACTATTTAAAGCTTAACTTAAAAAAAAACCTAAGAATTGAACAAATACATTTGAGCGTAAAAATTAAAGTAAAATACAAAATTGCAGATTACTGCAGACAGGTGTTTCGGCGTTACAAGGAACTCCTTTTTCTAAGCAAAAGATGTCTTTTCATGCATAAGCTCACTTCTTTTTGTATTGAAAAAGGCATTTCGTGTAACTCCATAAAACCATTCTGCAGTCATCTGAAATTTTGTGCACTTAAACACTGTTACATCTCATTTTTTTTTAAACTATTCAACTGAATGAAAGCTCTTGCATATTCACAGCGCAAAGTAACCACGAAAATATTGTAATTTTTTACAAAGAGATCATAAATTACTAAACCGGATGCCATCAAATTTTCTTATCAGATTAAGAAACTTTATTTTGTTGTTACAGAAAATACCAGTAAGAAAAGGTAGTATATGAAAATGAAAAATAAATTAACATGTTTTCATAAACATAAATAAGACATGAAGTCAAGAGGAAAATATTCATTATTTTTGTTTGAAAAGTGAAGTAGTTTTAAACAGATTTTATCCTCGATGCACTTTTACTAAGCTTATTAAAATAATATAACTCATTTAGAACATCCATTATCGTGTTACTTCAAACCTGGAAACTTTATCCTTAAAGGCAATTTTTGCATCCGTTTATTATACAGAGATAGAAGATCTGAAGACTTTAATGAGCTTGAAATATAATAATGTTACAAAGATTTTCAAGGAAATGTAAGGACTCTCAGTAATTTTTTTGCAGAAAAATAATCGCTTGCCCTTAAATTTTATCTTTCTTTCGAACGGAGGAATATTTAATCACCATTGTTCATCTTCAGCCTTTTGTTAGTAATTTTGTTTCATCTTTTGTAATTCGCCTTTTCAAAGTTATTTCACTTTAGAATCAAGCGGAAAGAGAATGTCATCGTTAGTGATTTATCCATCCGATTACTTCAAAAAATCATATTGTTATAAAACTCCAAATTCTTTTACGGTTTTACATAAGTAGTTTTATAAACCTTTTAACGTTGGGATTAATTAAATGTAATTTTGAGGAAAAAAGGCAATTCTCATTTGTTTCATGATTTCCTCTTTAAAACTTATTTAATTTTGATTATGTTTGGTCGAGTTATGAAAATTATTGCTGCGCGAAAAAAGTGTAGCGTAACATTTTTTCGTCAACTTGTCGATTTAGGGTAGCTTTTTATGATATTTTGACAATATTGGAAAACATTTTTCTGTTTCAAAAGCCAAAATTTTTGGAACACATTTTTTGTTTGTTTTTAATTCACATAGGGTAACGGTACCAGCAAGGGTTCAGTGACAGACAGTCATAAGTTTGGAATTAAATAATAAGAATTTTAGGCGGGTAAAACTGATGTTGCTGCGAACCATGAATACGATTACCATCTAGCGTTATCAGAGTAAATTTTATGAATTAATTAGCTGTACCCGACGCGCGTTGCTACGCCAACAAAAAAATACATCATTATACTGATTTTCATGACAATCGGTTGAACGGGGCAGAAGTTGCTACTCTGCAGTCCCACCTGGTGGCGAGTGGCTTCAATGAGCATATTATGCACCTTCTCCGTGGAAAAATACATATATATATAGCAATTTTCATAATAATCGGTCCAGATATCAAGTGAAGCCGTGACTATACTCAAATTTTGTACTCACGCAGTTTGCAAGATCAATCAATCGTTAAAAATATCAAATAGAAAAAGGGTTAAATTCCCCCGCTGCATGAAAAGCCATAAAACAATAAAGAACGAATTTATTTGTTCAAACTCAAGAAAAATGGCAACAGCTAACTTCTTATCAATGAGATCTTTCACGCGAATTAATTTCTGCAGCCGATAATTTTATTCGTATTTATCCAATAGATTGTGACTTAAATTGGAATAAAAAAGGAACTATCGATCGGATTTTTTTCGAACTGGTCTATAAACATTCCCAGTACCAAAAATAACAAACGGTGAAAGTTTAAGCCAAATCTGCCGGATAGTTTTTGAGTTCATGGATGACATACAAACATTCATTTTTATATATAGAGATTTGGTATTTACAAGGCAGTGGTGGAAGGTCATGAACAGTCACCACGAGGTCTGCCGGTGTTTCATGTTCATTTGAATTCAGTAAAGTTTTAGATCTAAAAATGAATAACTTTTTCACATTTTTAAGAGAAAAAGGGAACTATGTCCATTACTCATCCTTTCCTCATCCTATCTGTTACTGATTATCATCGGAATTGTCGGTGCCTGTTACTGGGGGCTGGACCTTTCTTCGAAATTGAGAAAATAAAAATAGAATTAACTTATTCAGAGGATCCAGAAGCAGCCAAACGTTGGATGAGATGTAGTTGCATGAGAGAGAAAAAGTTTTAAAAGTCTAAATACATTAAAAGGCTCAGAAAATTGAGTTAATAGGAGAGCGATGTCTTAAGCATATCTGTTACTGGTGCCGTTACCCTTATATTGTTTCTTTACACGAGGCGTACCAGTTCCAAAAGATGCATTCACCCAGGGGTTTTTTTTACGCCTAAAATCACTTCAAATCACTATGTTTCAGATCTGTTGCCCATGTAACGTAGGAGCAAGAAAGCTAGCATATACATTTTTCTATATTAGTATAAAATTTGCTATGCTTTGCACAATACGGTTTTTTTTACTTTTTATGCATTGGTATTTACACAATAGTTCGTGTTTGTATTTATTCTGCTTGACAGAACGAAATTTCTTGTGGAACTAATTTTTGCTCTGCTACTACAGTATGTGTATTTTTATTTAAATGCACTGAAAGTTCTAATTTATTATTATTACCTTAGTATGCGTTTAAAGTATTTTGAACTAAACTTACATGAGTTTAAATAAAATCTCAAAAATAAAAAGTATTCAAATGCTGAGTTGAACACACCGAGAAGAATAAACTTATAATAATAAATAGGCACATTATGTTGTGACAAAGTGCATGCGAAACATTTTAATAGATCACATTTCTACTATGTTTCATAATGTTAGCCCATTAACCAGATAGATAATTAAAACTGTCAAAGTCGTACATGAATGAGACCAGGCGGAATAGGTTTCTAGTAAAATTTCAAGTTTTTCGGTACCTTGTTTGGCTCTCAACTCTCATAGGTATTCGATGAGATGAGGTATCGTACGAACAGACAGATAGCTGCGCAGATATTTTAATAGTGCAGATAGTGTCAATCTTAATAGTTTTTACCTTAAACCCTATTATTTTGCAGCGCTCTTTAGAAGTTATAAGGCTATATAAATGTAAGGTAGCCTTCAAATATCGTGGTTAGAACGAGGCTGGGTCATCCTAACTTAATTTCGACTATTTGTAGACTTTGTAGAAGCATCAGCAAAACAATCGAAACTGTATACATTATAATTTTAGGGGAAATATTTCTGTCTAAAGATAGGAACTTCCTTATTATGCACTTCATCTTTAACTTAACAAAATTATTTTTAACCTAATTTTAAGGAACTTTAAAGGACTTTACAGCACTATTATTCGACACTTATGGTAGGTTTGCTGAAAATGAGTCAAATGCATATAAGGACTTGTATGAAAAAAAGGAAAGCAGACAATTCTGGCCGTTGGTCTTATCACTTGCATGGAAACGGATTTACACCACCATCAATGTCACCTTAAAAGCAATTAACGTTTGTGGAATGTTTTTTGCTCTACTATTTGCCAATGTATTTCAGCATTCTTTCACTCAACTGGTACAATCATAAGCGGAATTAAACAAGAACCCGACCTTAACTTAAATTTTTAAAGTTTCGGCCTGTACCATTATTATTCGAACTCGTCTAAACACACATATGAATTAGAAAAAGAAGTAGTGTAACTCATAAAAATTACCTTATCTGTTTTCATGCTATCCGTATCACCTTTTAGTGGAAAAAAATCTTATTTTCAACACACAAAAATACTTTTTTGAGCTTTTCCTAATTGTTGACTTTTGTTTCTCGGGAATTACTTTTGCTTTGAGTTTTTTTTTTTTTTTTTTTTTTTTTTTTTTTTTTTTTTTTTTTTTACGTATGATTTCTTCTCTTTGCGATTTCTTTATTCTTGTAATTCTTTTCTCACTTTTTATCTCGACTTTTCACCAGCGACGCATTTTACTTCATTTGCATGTGATATTCATGCTTTTATAGTCGCTGGAACAACTTTCATTTGATTTTAATTTTTATTTTCTTGCAGCTTTCCACTAGGAAATCATTTTTGTATTTCAAAAAGTTTTATTTTGATTGTTAGAAAATGTTTTGTTCTACGCATAAAACTTCAAAAAGACAAAAAACGACAACCGCTTTAGGGAAATCTATTACGCTATGAGCGCGCACAAATTATGCCTAAAAGCTTCTACACTATATATATATATATATATATATATATATATATATATATATATATATATATATATATATATATATATATATATATATATATATATATATATATATATATATATATATATATATATATATATATATATATATATATATATATATATAGGGACATATTCATGGGGTAACTTGATTCATTTAAACGATAAAAAAGAAAAGTATACAAGATCAACACTATTAATTTTGATAAAACAGCTTTGTACAACAAATAAAAAGCGTTTAAAAACCTATGATTGAAATCGGCGAAAGTATACGTTAAGGCTGTTAATGAAAACCAGTGAAAAAAACGGGAAGTTTTCGTTAACAATAGAACTGCTACTGTAATAGGAAAAAGTGAGTAAATTCTGCGTACATAATTTCAGAGCTTTAATACCTTAAATATAACCACGACTTGTCTGACTTTTTAGCTATTTAAAACACTAGTCATTCAAAATTTGCTACACAAAGCATCAGAGTAATTAGGAAAAGGCAATTGTAAAATTCAAATTTTTGCTTACGTCCTAAAATGTAAGGTTACTAAAAAAAAATTAGTAATTAATTACATACGTTTTTTCTAAATATCTATAGTCTTCAGCATTCGTGCCTTGTTTCTCCAATGTCAAATCCCCCGAAAGAAGACGAAAAAAATTTAAAAAAAAATGCTGATTCATAAAGTGGTTGTGGGAAACAGTCATATACACTCGATTTTTTAAGCGGCGTGTTTGAATGATATATCCGACAGTTTTTTAATTTAAAGGTAGACTTCATTCTGTTTTTGAGGATTTGATTCTTTAAAGAGGCTGGGTCAGTTAAATACTGATTCAATTACGCGGCGCTTACTGCAAGTGCAGTAAATGGCTAAAAAAGGCCATACGTTACTCTTGACTCTTTTTTTATGCACATAAATTGCATGTTACGACGGTAAAGGGCGAACGGCAAATTTCAATTTATTATTATTATTATTATTATTATTATTGTTATTATTATTATTGTTATTGTTATTGTTATTATTATTATTATTATTATTATTATTATTATTTTGGCATTTTTGTCGTCGATTGTATTTTAGCTTTATTGTACTTTATAGTTAGTTTAGTTTTCATTGAAAATAAAGCACGAAAAAGACGCCCAGTAACAACACTTCTCTGTTGTTTAAATGGAATCTTAAACGCGTTTGTTTCGTACCTCAAAACTTCTTTTTTGCAGATACTGTCCTTTACCCTCTCTCGACAGTCTAGGTCGATGCATTTGTTTTTACACTTGTTACGGTTCTATTTTAAAAACCCTTTTTATTCCTAATTTTTGAAAAAAAGTATTTCCGAGAAGATACACTTTAATAAACAAACAAACAAAAAAACCCTTGTGAAAACTTGCATGAGACATAAAGCATTAAATATGTGATGATAAAGGAAAACTATGCTTAGATATCTTTTCTCCTGTTTTTTTTAAATATTCTTCTCATCGTAATTTTCTTTCTTTGTTATTACGCGCTCATAACTCTGGAAAAACACAAAAATTCTGTAAAAAAGTGCTCGTAATATAAAACTTCAGACGCAAAATCAAACTTCACGAAGAAAAAAACTCAACTTTATACGTGATAGAAATTTATTGTAATTTGAGCAGAAAAAAGTGTTATAATTACAGGACTGAGTAAGATTACTCAACTGATACATTATTATGCTCTCATGCTTTTTCTTTTTTGTCACATTATGTAGAATTTAGCAAACAGCATTGATCAGACTTTTTTGACGGTTTTTTTTTATATATAAAAAGTTAGTTGCTTTAAGAATAGCAAACAGCTAACCATTATTTTAAACGTTTTTATTTTAAAAATTGTTTAAATTAAAGGACAAAAATGTTCGTCATTTTTTCTGCTTCAAAATCGAAGGCAGCTTTATTGATTTTAAAGAATACAATGATGTACTAAAACAATAAGATTTTTTCTGTTTTTGCTGAAAACGTAAGACAATTGAGAGATAAACTTTAAAATATGCTCTTTACGGCAAAAGAAAATATATTTTTCACTTTGTGTTTGGTAGAAAGCGAAAACATTTGTTAAAAGTATGGAGAAAACAATTTTCATTTAATTTATCAATTTAAATACTTATTAAATTTGTTGTTTTAAAAAGAAAGTATTAATCATGTTTTTGAAAATTAAGTATTTAACTACTTCAGTAAAAATAGAAAAACGTAGGAAACCTATTGCTTGCAATAAGAACATGGTAAGTATTTTTTTATTACTTCATTTGGAAACATAATGAAAAGTTATCGCCATTTTATGACAGATGATATTTTAAGAGTTCTTGTAAAATACGTCAGATAAACTATTTGATGTGTTCCCCTAACAGTTTAATTTCTATAGATTTTTTAACTTTAATAAGCGTTTAATGGCACTAAAACTTAAATTTTGCAACATAATATACGTGAGTACTTATGGAATAATTTAAACTTTTATTTAATCACGACATGATAAAATTTAACAAACTAGCACACTATTTAACATTTAGTTATTTTTTGAAAATAAAAATACAAGATACACACTGAGCAGTCGAGTTTTACTTCTTGAAACAATGAAAATAAAGAACGAACGAATATTATTAACCTAATAAATTTAGTTTTTTCCAAAGCATTTAGAGTGCTTTTAGTATGTTTTCACACACACACAAACTAAGTCTCATTTTTCTAAACGCTGAACATTACTCGTCTATTCAGTTTTTATTTCAACATTTTCCTCATCAAGCATTTTCTCAATGATAGCTTAATTCATTAGTTAAAAGCAAATAAAAGATTTTTATTTCTCGTTTAAATGCTTCATACATTTTATCACGTCTTATTTCAATTAGTTATCACGAGCTATCAATTTATTATTTCAGAATTGTTTTGTTAGAAGTAAATAATTTAGTTTTGAAAGTCATGGAGAGTTTTGTTCGGTGTGATTAAAATAAGCAATATTGCAATATTAAACATTTTTTAATGATTTTTTTGGAAGTTTTTAGAGTAAAAACGGATATTTTTAAAAATCGTGGTTTCATTTAAGAAATAATAAATTATGTACGCTTATTTTTCCTCTATAGAAACTCTACCTAAGCATATTTCAAACTGTCAGGACAGATCTGAGGAGAAAATTAAAGGTGCCCCCTTTTAGTATCTGACTCTGTTAGAGTCAACAGATTTGTTAGTCTGGTTTTACTCCGTCAGATGAGATAAAAGTTTTTATACAACAACAAGAATACTCTTTTAAAGACTCTAGAAACAAAATTGAATTGGGAAACCAGGTCAGAAACATATGGTCAAGGGAATTAATAGTTATTCTTATAAATAGTGAATCTTCCCAATAAACACTGAAATAAAAATAAGTAATTAAAAGCAAAAACAATACTTTTTTACGGATAGGCAAAGAAAAGTCTAATGCATTAAGGTTTAATCACTTTTAGTATTTTTTCCAGAAATAGTCCTTAATGTTAATAATTGCTTCGAAATATAATGTACAGCTCCTAATTTATTAAAATTATTGCAGAAAAACTCTTTGAAATTAGCTTTGTTTTCAAGAACGTTTTACTAAATAAGTATGTACGAAACTTTAAAGCACAACTATAAAGCTGTCGGCAGAGTGTCATCCTTATTCACGGAAAAAGCTTATTATTTTTCCTCGAGATTCAAATATAACAATTGAACACGGATTAATAGAAAAGTTGCTGTTTTAATGGACAGCCACAAATCCTCTGGAATCCTATTCAAAATGTGTAAAGAAGTTCTAATATATATCAGTGCAGAAAATTATTTATGCAGGAACTTAAAAACATAAGAGAAAAAACCAAATGCAGAATTTTTTTGACAATATTTCAACACAAGCTAGAATGCTTGCTCATAAATCTAACTTTAGACTCTCAAATTCAAGTATGCATGTAAATTAGAAGACCTTTGTTCATGTGATACTAAAAACACAAAATACTGAACACGGTTAGAAGAATTATTTACTTAACATCATTATTTGAAGCTAATGGTTACTGTTTCAGTATTTTTGCTACACATTTCACGACTGTTTGTCCTGCCAGTTTAACGAAAAATTTATCAAATGTGGAAAACAATCTGTTCTGAGAGTTTCATAGTAAATATGTTCATTTCGCAGAAGTTTTTGGCTTTACTTTGTTTTTCAGTTGAGTTAAAACTTTCTAGACTCACCGTTGTATGACAAAAATAGTTAAAGCATGTTTTAATTTTTGTTCCAGAAAATTTGATTACAGTGTCTGCTGCATCAATGCTCTTAAGTACATCAAACGAATATTTTTTGTCACAAATGCTTTTATAGGACTACTGAAATGCGTTTCTATAAAATTTGGTTCTACTTTCTGCTGTGTGTACGTCTTACGTAGATCAAATGAGCAATCTTTTGCATCAAAGTTTTTATAGGACAAATTTTGCAAATTTGCTTAAAGCCATTATTTTAATTGAAGAATTATTTTATAAGAAATACTAGCGGTACCCGCACGGCCTTGCCCGTAGCAGAAAATTAAAATTCATTTGGTTCATCTGTTTCTCCTGTACATTTACAAATAATGGATGATAAATTTACTATATTAAATTGCTTGCCCATGTTATGGTAATTTGCTCGTCAAAGTTATGGTAATTTGCTCGTCCATGCTAAGACGATTTACTTGTCCATTTTATGATAATTTACTCGGTAAAATGTTCTTAAAATTGCAAATGAAAAAAAAAAAAAAACAAAAACAAAATCGAATCTTTGAAAAATCGCTTAGAGGTGCACATCCTTATTCTACAAACTAATTTGTGCCAAATTGCATGAAAATCGGCCGAACGGTCTAGGCGCTATGCGCGTCACAGAGATCCAGATATCTAGACATCCAGATACCAAGACTTTTACTTCATTATTAGAAAAGATTCCGATAGCTGAAAGTCAAAGGCATCTGCTCTATTAAAAAAGAGCATTTAATTTATTGCAGTATTTTAATCACGTGAACTGAATGGAGCTACTGCTTTCCAGCAGTCAATATGTTGTGTACCAATACAATAATTATCATCAATTAGTTTATAATTTTCAATTTAACTTTACTTGCTCGAGCTGAAAATGATAACTAGATGGTATTAACATCTTCATGCTTTATAGTGTTATATAGAGGTGAGGCTGTTTCTCCACCTCAACCTTTTATTGCTTTTTGTAGAAAAATAATTTTTTTTTTTAAAAAAAGGAACAGCAATCTCCAAATTATATCAGTATGAAAGGTTTTAATTCGTCCACGCATTCACATCAGGGTTGCCAGACGTCCCGGATTTCAAGGGACAGTCCCGTATTTTGGAACACTGTCCCGCGTCCCGGGGAACTTCCATACGGGACGGCTAAAGTCCCGTATTCTAGCTAATAACAGTATTTAAAAAACGAGACGTTAATTAAAGGGAAAAAATGAAGTAAAACAAAAAATGTGAAATAAAGAGCAATAAGAAAAATCATGTGGCAGCAAACACAAAAATCATTTTGTTTTAATTTGGTTTTTGTTTTGGTGGCAGAGCATGAGGAGTCGAATGATTTCTTCCTGTTTGCTCATTGATTAATGTTGGAAATATATCGTCAATCGCAATGAAAACAATTTTTACACTTTGATCGACGACATTTTGTAAGATTTAATGCTTTATTACGAATACGATTGAACATTTCAGATTTATCATGAAGAGACGTTCTACGTTGGAAAGCACCCTTTAAAAATACACCATATCCAGTAATTGCCCCCAACCTTTAAAATATCCCCCCCTTCACTCCTAGAAGCCTGTCCCGTATTTACTGTTCTTAAATCTGGTAACCCTGATTCACATATCTCTTAATGGACACTAAAAAATGCATAATCAAACACACAAAAGTGTTGTTTTACAGTCGAATGCAAACAAAAACAAGACGGAGCTTTTGAAGTTGAAGCTCATCATTTAAGCAGCGGCATCAAAGCCAATGTCCTTTTTTCTACTAAGACATTTTGAATGATGTCAAGTTCATAATGGTGTCATTGGTGGACTATATCACATTCTCAATATTATAGTTAGGAGAACTATACACAGAACTATTTTTGGGACTTTTTGTGCAATACAGTGAAATCCCGTTACAACAAACTTCAAGGGACGACACATTTTTTTCGCTGTAACGGGAAATTTGTTATAATGGAATTCAAGCATTGTAATGGAAATTGAATCGGAACTGAAAATGTGTTTCGTTGAAACGAATATTACGCTGTACTAGTATTTGTTGTAACGGGATTTCAATGTATAATCATTAGACTAAACAGTGAAGTTAATATTGATACAAACGAAAAGGTAATGATTCTTTCGGTTTCTGTAAAGGGAAAATGAAAGCAAAAGTTTAGGATATTTTGAGAAATTACCATGTTTAATCGGTAGGGTAAACCAGGGCACGTTTACGAGCATTTTTTTCAATGATTTTTCAAATTTTTATGTTTGAACCTAGGAAATTTTAAACATTGTGGTTATATAAAGCAGCTAATGATGTCAAAACATATATTCAGTTGTTGCTCATCTTGGGTTTTTAACCGTAAAAAAATGTTTTTTTTTTACCCAAGTTGGTTGCGCAAGTTTACGTATCGAGTGGGGCACGTTTACGCATAATAAAAATGATACCAAGGAGTAAGTAATATAAATATTTAAAAAAAAAATAAATGTATTATTTCTCTTAAAACACTTTGAAAATAAGAAAATCACAAACAATTAATTAAAGAACATTTTATAGGCTAAACTAAAATCATAGGGCCTATTGCTAATTAAAAACGGTAACCATTTAGCCACCTTCTTCTTCACTATTAGATTTTACTAACAAAAATAAAGGATTTCTTTTCGCATACTTGTCATGGGACTATGTTTTGACTTCTAAGAAATTGAACCCTGCCTTGTACTTTTTTCGATTGGTTGCGTGCTTTCAAACAATAGATGCAAGCACAATTTTCTACTTCGTAAACAGAATCTTTCATGAATTTATTTTTTACAGAGTGTACTACCTTTTTCCTTGTCGAAGGTTTTGGTTTCATACTTCTTTCTTTGATGTCTTCTATTTCCGCTTCAATAGAAATTTGTACATTTTAAAGTAATGTCTGTTGTTTTTCTTTTTTTTTTGTTCCGCTCGTTTTGTTTTTTCTTAGTAGCTTCTAACTGCTCTTGTCTGAGGCTCTTTAATCGGAGTATCAGTTAGGAAAAAAAAAAGAGGATGCTCACAATCCTTTCCTGGTTTCTAAGCTTTAGACCTACTTTTTCAAATGGTTTCAGGTGGGGTAGTCCATATGTGACGATGTGGAAGGTCTAGTGGGAGAAATACTTGGATTATCGATAAGCCTTTTCATTATTTTGACATCTGACGTGGTTCTGTTAGTGTTTTTAACGTAATGGCTTACCATCTTCAAAATAAAGAAAAAGGATTACAGGCTGAATAGTGTATAAAGTTAAAGCTGAACAGGCATGAAGACAACACTGTATGATTGTAAGCTATAAGAAATGAACCTGTTACTTAATTAAAAATGAATTTTGATTTTCAAAATTAAAAAACCTGAAAATACTAAAGGTTTGAGACAGTGCAAAGCGAAAAAAGCGTCCGGGGCCAGCTTAGAAGTAAGACAGAGTAGCAAAACACAGTAAGAACGTGCGTAAATGTGCCCCGATGAAAATGCGTAAACGTGCCCCGTCGGCAAGTTTCGATTTATTTTTAACGCGCAACAAAATTTAATAACTTTTCTGTCCATATAAATACAATTCTCAAAAAAAAAAGAATAAAATTCTGTTATTTTTTTATACATTTATTTGTTTTCAATAAAGTATTATTTATTCACAATAAGCTTCAAACTGTTCAACGAAAAATTTACTCGACCGGTAAGGTTGTTCTATCCGCATGCTAAACCGAAGCTCGACTAATGCTCAAAAACTTGTGAGAATATTTTCTAGGGAGTAACATCAATCCCTTGACTGTTGGCTCTGCATTTATAACTCGTTTTGAAAAAAGGGCACTGCGTAAACGTACCCCATGTGTAAACGTGCCCCGGTCTACCCTACAGTGTACAGATAGTTGCTGGCTTCGTAATACAGTAACCTCTAGTTATATCATGCTTTTCAGGGGACAAAGAAAAAGGGAGATATATCCGAAAGCGTGAGACAACCGACGTCATTAAAAATAGCTATAAATCCAATATACAAGTAAATTAGCATTCGTTCTTTTTGACATGTTTCAAATGGTTTCGATGTAATTCACGGATGTACTATCCATTTATTAAAATTTAAACAAGAGAGAAATTTAAGTAGATTTTCAGCGTCAGAAAGGTACAAACATCAAATGGCGAATGAAGATGATATTTCTTAGCTACCGCGAGATAAGAGTGAAAACTCCAATACCCTCTTATTCCCAATAGACGTTCTAATCCCTTCGATTTATTGTAGAAAGGATGTGAAAAGTAACCATATTATTCACAGAAAACTCTTTCGCCCGTCTCTTCCAGGTATTTTTCTTCTCTTGGATGCAAACCCCGAGTTGTGCAACGGAGCATAAATCTTTTCTGTGCTGGGCAGTCAGGCCGTATGTTCTCTCTACTTGAACGCACTCATTTTAAAGGAATTATTATCAATACAAAAAAAAAATTCAAGTAGTTTCCAAAGTATATCTTAAACATAAATATACTGCTGGTATGTACATTTGGATGACAAGAATTGAAGTAGCTTTTCCAGCAAATTCAGAAGAATGGAAGCATCTTCGATTTGTTCATTCACAAAATAAAGAAGAAAAGATATTTTCTGAGTAATACCATATGATGCAAAGAGAAGCAAAGGGGTGTAAGGGATGTAAAAATTTGGAGTACACATGGTAGATGAACCTCTCCTCAGCCTTGGGGCAAGAGATGGTACTAGTAGCCCTTGTAGTTGCTGCTATACAGCATGATTTAGAAAAAAATTCAATGAAAGCCTACGTAGGATCTGATCTTTAACCGCGTTTTATTCAAAACTTGAAAATGACCACTTACATCCCTTTGCTTCTCACTGCGTCATATGTTTTAATGAATATTTTTAAACTTAAAGCATGTTTTTCTTTTAAATTATTTTTTAGACTTTAATATTTCGGGAGACAGAAGAAAAGAGCGATATAGCAGAATGAGCGATATAACGAGGCGCGATATAACTGTACCAAAATTACTTTTCCATTATTTCAAAAAGGACTTTATATGAATACCATCGAAATGATGTTTTTTGCAGTAATATACCTCGCTTTAAAAGAAATAAAATGATTACTTAAATTAACCGTATATAAACGCAAAAGCAAATAAATAAAATCATTGTTAAAACATTTGTATTTATAAAACAAACAAAAGAAATACCTTAATGTAAAACGTCATCGAATATTTGCGCAAAGTTCCCTTTTATATGTATCCCTAAAAGTGAAAGAGACAGTTTTGATGGCGCAGAATATATTCTGAAGTACAATTTTGTTCCCCTAACGATTTCTCACAAATTTAAAAGAAGTCCGAATTCATTTCTCCAAAAGCTTTCCTTTCACGTCAATTTGGAGTCGAATTTCTAAAGTCCTAGCGAAATACTAACACAGTCAAGTTAGAAATACTACCTGGGCAAGTCGAAAACGAAATTCGCAGCGAATAGATAGCATTTTAAGCTGAAGAAAAGTTTGAATGCGTCTGCTTTATCCTGATTTCTTATTACAAGGAAAGAGGCAAAATTTGTGTTTGAACTGCTGGTAGAAATCGCATTCAAAGTTTGATGATGAACATAGTGTGGAGTTTTCATGCACTAGAATACGTAGTGGCAATAAAACCAGTCGAACTATAAAAAAGATTTTCAGTACGCATGGGGTTTTTTGATGGTACTCTAAAATTCAATTTCCGATGAAAATTTGAGACTTTTGAAATAATATATCACTTTTTCTTTTGAAGCATGGAAAGTAACTACTTATTAACAAGTAGTTATAAAAAATAAATAAATGCTTGAATAAAATTAAACAAAACACACTTTAGCTGGTTATATGTCAGATGAGTACAATTTCGTAAAACTATTCTTTTCCTTCATAAAATTTCAGTCAAAAAAATTTAGCTTATTTTTTCAGAGAATCCACGTGCTTATTGGAATGTACTCGCACAGTTAAATGAAATACACGCGTAAATAAGAAAAGATATCCTCCCCCCCCCCCCCCGCCCTCGCAACATGTCGCAGAAATTCAATAAAATCAACTACATTAACTGTTCATTAATGTGCATTCTTAAACCAATGATATGGTACATTTTTCAGTTCTATTGATAAAAGTTTATTTTTTTAAATGGAACTAATTTTGATTGTCTTGTTTAGAACACTAGAATTGTAAGGGTAAAAGACTTTTCCCTATTACTGAAAGAAAGACAAAAAATGAAAATTTGAAGCAGAAATAGGAGTATTACAAAGATTTTATTATGATTACAAAACAAGTACAAAAAATAAAACTTTTCTTTGGATCGTAATTCATTCAGTTCTTTTTGAACAATTTGTTTAAATTAAAATTTTCGAAAATGTACTTTTTAAAATGTACTTAGTTTCAGACAATCTTTGATAATGTTAGGAGTTAGAGAAGTTTTTTTTTTTTAATTGGAAATCCAACAGCGAAGAAGCAGAACATCTTCGATTATGATGAAGAAGGTGAGATTTTATGAAAAGGTGAGTACAAGGAGGGGGGAGGGATTCTAATCGGGATATTTTCCAAAATTATAGTTTTAAAAACTCAATTTCAGTGGATTTTTGATGATGTTTGGCAGAAGAGAGATTCGAAGCATATATCGGATTTTTTTTTAAAAATAAGTTCTTAATGTGATTATAGGCCCTCTTTGGTAATGTTAGAGACACGGCAACTTCTCGAGCCTAAAGTTTTAGAAACGTATAATAGCCGAACTTCGATTATGTTAAGGAAGCAGATTCCGGGGCTATCACTGAGAAATTGTTCGAAACTGAAGTCGAAATTTAAGGCAATTGTTAATGCTGCTGGCGAAGGTGGGGGCACTCACCCGGAATTTTTTTTGAAGTTGTAGCTTTAAAATCGCAGCTTTTTAAGCTACGCACATTTTTGGCAATGTTAATGGGTAGAGTTTCATCCTCTATTGAATCGCAATAGATTAATATTATATTATTTGAAAAAAGTGTTAAATCATTTCTTTTCCCATCGATAGTTGAAATGCTGCTCCCTTCCCGGAAAAAAAATGAAGTCCTGAGCGGAAAGTTCTACATCACCCCTCATGGACACGTCACTGTTGTGTAGAAGTATTAAGCTGACTCAAGATATATGCATCAAAAGAAAATATCGTCTTTTTTTTATGAGCATGAAGAATTTGATTTTTTTTTCCAATTTTTCTCCGAAAAAGTAATTACGGTATTTTTTTGTGGAAATAATCTTGGCTAATTGCTGCCCCTATTCACTCCACGGGAGAGGTGGGCTCTTAATTATCCTCAAAACCAGACTATACATCTACTTCAAGCTTGTTTATCCGCTGTCTGGTTTCAACTTTAATGAGAAAAGATCTGCCTCCAGCTTAGTCATCGAATATTCTAGACTGATGATTCTATAACAAGGGTGAAACAATAGCTCTTGATATCGTAATCGGGCTGTCGGTAAACGCTGGTACTGGTGTGTTATCCTTTCTTCAAGGGCGGTAAATTGCAGCTTACACATACCTACTCATTTCCCTATGTTTTGCTTGTATTTTTAAAAACACTAAACGTGTTGAAATTGAAACAATGCCAATTAATATTATTCAAAGTATGCGTATTCCATAATGCCGTTTTATAATAGGGGAATGTGGAGCAAAGTGAAATGGCGAAATATTTACTTTCTTCTACCTATCTGATAATATTTTAGCTATGTAGTTACACATGTATCCTATTCTAGTCAGGAAAAAGCTACCCTTGAAGATCAAAGAAAACGGTAATACAAGCAATTTTTTAAAACTTATACCTATATTTTAGTATTTAAAAACTTATTTCGCTGTAATAAAGAGATAAATTTCTTGTTATTAGCATTTTAAACATATATTGAGACCTTCGAATATTTAGTGCAGTATTTATTTGTTTATAATACGCTTATTTTTATTTCAAATGTTTTGTACAATCAGTCAAGTACATGCGGGACAAAGAGGATGGCAAAAAAAAAAAAAACTAATTTACTCATTAATTGTTAATGAAATTATTTACGTGTTCATTTCTTAACTCATTTACATTTCTTGATTTATTAATTATTTATCTATAGATTCGCCTATTTTCTCGTTTATTCGTTCTTTTATTCATTTATTTTATATTTCTCAATCATGAGCTAATTAATTAAGAAGTTTGCTTATTGTTTCATTGTCTTTTTTAATTAATTATTCTTTCTTTTATTTACACGCTCATTTGATCAAAATGATTTGCACTTTGCCCTATAAAAACTAACATTTTCCACTTTTTTCCCCCAAGGATGAAATTTATTACCAAAAACAAAAAATATCGTTTCGATTAATTATTACCAAATACATTGCTTTTTCTGAATTTTCTGTCAATTTGAAAGAGATTTCCAATTTATTCACTTTGTAAAAGGTAAGTTATCTTAACTATTTCACTTTGCCCTACTGTCCCATACCATTGATTTAATGTAGGACATACATAAATAAGCCAATTGGGCAGGATTTTATCATTCCTAAAACCCTTAATTGGTTGATAGGTTTTAAAGGCCCCCTTCAACTTATAGGTCTGACGTATACGCAATTGCGCATTTTACCTACCCGGACATTTAAATTTTATTTTAAATGTTTAATTGTATTTTAGTATTTTTTCCTCGCTAAGTTTTATATTTTGCAAACCTCGTATTGTTTTGTTTCAACACAAATACTGCAAATGTTTATGGCTAAACACATAAAACTCTAAAATATACAAGCTTGATTTCAATCTAAATTTCGAAAGCATTTCAAAAGAGTTTTGAATTTGTAAATGGAAATACAGTAGAACTCCGAGTTAACACTTTTTGCGGGACTGATAAGAAGAAAAATAGTATGCGAGAAAACGTTCTAATGAGGTCGACCAAATTTTTGGTTAATAGTTGGAAATACTGTCTAACAGTAAAAAATATTTTACGGTACATTTATTATAGAAAATAATTTTAAACACAATCTGACAAACTAAAAAACTACTTACACACTAGCTGGGTTTTAAAATTTCGATAACATTTGTCAACCTAATTATTATTTTTTTTATCCCTGAGCTACTTTTTTAGAGCAACATCGTCTTAAAAAGAGTTTTTAAGTAATTTGTGTAGTATTTGTGTTTTTAGTAGCAGCATAAAACAAATGCATAGTTCTGAGTACGGCTTCTAGATCACTTTCGCTGTCTGATGGTTAAACCAAATATGATATTTTTGACCCAGTTAAGAAGATAAGTTTTGCATTACAATCCGTGACTTTTTCAAACGAGATATCAGTATCCAAAAAAAAAAAAAAAAAAAAACCCAATCAGTTTACACTTTATTAACTTTTTGATCAGGATACACATCCAATTTTAATGGATAATTCATGAAATAAAAAGCGATGCGCTATTTTTGTTACATTTTCATAGGCAGGCATATGAAATGCATTGCCTCCAACAACATTCATCATTTTCCCCCCTTGTATTTTTAGTGAAATGAAAGAAAAAAAAAATGTATTAGTCCATAGTTAAATTATTTTTTTTTCTAGTTGTGGGAAAACCAAAAAAATACCTTGTAAAACAAATAATATTTCGCGCAAGTACAATGTTTTTACTTTTTTTTTTGAAGATAAGCAATAGAATTTCCAAATATGTCCTTAAACGTCTTTTTGAATGAGAATCCATACCTGGTGGAGAAAAATTGATATTGTGGAAAGATAGAATTAAACACACACACACACACACCACCACACACACACACACACACACACAAAGTAAAACAATTTTACATTTTGTCCTTTATTTCTATTTTTTGTTTTAAATATTACAAACTCGAATAAAAATTATATTAATATTTTCCTATTAAATACTTATTTTAAAACTTTAGATTTTTTTACATGAAATAAATTACGTTAACTAACAATTTTTTCAAAATGTATCAATTTAATCCAAACTGGGTTTATTTCATGCACAAATGAATAAACTCCTATGCTGACGTAAAAAGCAACAAACTCATTTTTTTTATAGTTGTCTTCAATAAAGAGTCTCATAAAATGATTGAAGTAGAAATCCATATTAGATGATAAACTTGATATAAAGGTAAAAAGCTGACCCGTGCGAAGCATTCGCGCTTTAAATATTTCCCTTCTTATCTTTTAGATGAATCGAGATATAAAATTTATTGCTTGTGTCTAAGACTGAGAGTTTTCGGGTATGAAAAATTTGACTTTATAGCTTTGTGCTAGTGAATGATATGTTTTTCTTTCTTTCAGCATGTTTCTTTTGACCCCAGAGACTTTGAGGTAAATGGAAACACTTCATTCGTTGCTAAATGATATTGATGACACTCTATGCACCATCAATTCAGAAGCTTTAAGAAGTTTTGCACCAACAGTACTCAATCTGTGGTCTGTCAACCACATGGGACACACTGAATCCTCCAAATGTAATTCTAAATTATTTAAAACAAAGTTAATGCACTAACTCAATGTAAAATACACACAAAATCGTAACTTACATCAAAATCTAATCTTTCAAAAATAAAAGGAATGAAAAACTCGGTTGTTTTCATTCATCCTCACGGTGCAGCCAGCAGTATTCATGGGGTAATTAGAAACACGTAAAAGGTCCATCATAAGCAACTGGAAGGGTGAAATTTATAAATAAACGTTTTTAGTAACCTTCTACATGACAAATAAAATTAGTTAAACGCAGTTAATAATGTTGCGAGATTCCGGGCTGTTGTGCCGTGGTCTGAATGTTGTTTCCCCAAACCTTTCGACCGCATCTGCGGTGGTCATCTTCAGTGTTTACGTAGTCGAAGCTTCCAATTAAGCGACTTCCTAGTAAGTGATGCAGATTTCGAAGGGTTGTCATTATTTATGTGGAAAGAGCTACACTGTTAAAAAAAAGGGTGCCTCAGGGGTAGAGAATTTCACCCTAGGGTGAAAAAACGGCGCCTCAGGGTGCAACGGAGACTAGGAAGTGTCGTTAAGATGCTTTTGGTTCCTCAGTCGGTGAAGAACGTTAACAAAAGCGCTAAAAGACCATTCAATAGTAGGGCGACTCGCTGCGCATGCGCTCTGACATATCGTCCAACGATAACTTAAATTTCAATGACGGACGAAGGAAATTGCAACGAAAGTTACTTTCACATTGAATGAAGTAGAAAACTGAAATTTTCGTGGATTAATCTTCAAAATCTCGCGTAAGCACAGGCATTTGATCACATTGTAGCTCTTAGGGCTTTCGAACATATTTAAAAGTGTTTAAAGTATGTTGACAACTGCTTATTGTTCCATTTACCTTATCAAACATTTAATGTCTTGTTATTTATATCCTGTAAAACCGTTACCTAAAACTGTCTATCAGTACTATCTTGAATACTGGATTAAAAATTAAATCGTTTAAATCAGCTGATAATTGAATAGCTAATTCCGGAATAAAAACACATCTATGTGAGCAGATATAGCATTTCTTCTCAATGAAGTAACTACGTAGAGAAAACGAACAGAGAAGCAAAGGCAAAAAAAAAAAAAAAAAACGGTTGGAAAAGAAATCTTTCTCAGTGTTTGACTCATGACTTTCATATGGTGTTTTGGTTAAAGTATCTTTCTTCGGCGATATTGCATGAAGCGAATGTAGTATCTACCCTTGTTTTTATTTTTAATCTGACGAAAAGTTTGACATTGAAAATAAGCGCTTTTAGATTATTTATCTTGTATTATATATATATATATATATATATATATATATATATATATATATATATATATATATATATATATATATATATATATATATATATATATATATTATATATATATATATATATATATATATATTTGTTAGTCAAAATATATTTAGATCCCTCACCAGTCCCTTGAAATTTCACCGAATATGGAAAAATTGACATTTATTTGTTATTTTTTAAATTTCTCATGTTTGATTTTTTTAAATCATCCGTAGTGAAAATGATTGCCTAGTAAGATTCTTCACTCATAAGTAATAATAATAATAATATTCAAGCTCCGCTCAACCGTTGAAATTTGGAATATTTCCATAATTTTTAAAATCTTGACGTTTTAAAGCAAAACTTTTATCCAACACTTTTTTTTTAAATTTAAGCATTTTTTATACTTTATTTTTCTATAATAACGCTACAGAATTCTTTAGGATTAAAACATAGGTATAAAAGATTTAATAAGTACCAGAAGTCCGTCGTCGCAGTTTTACAGCAGCTCTTCGCTCATTTTCCCGAAGTATTAGGGGAAAATGACTAAGAATTCACCTCGGAGTTTTTTGTAATAAAGAAGTTTTACACCTTATACATTGCTTTGTTCTAAATTTTGGCATTAATTTTCGGGAAGCCAATGTTGTACGTATAAAGCCATCATGGCGTGTTGTTCCACAAACATATAAAGATGCTTCTGTCACCAACCTAACTGCTCTTTCTACCGCTTGTGTATGACATCGTAAATTCCACAACTCACTTTCAATAACGTCACCCGTTTCAGCTACTTTCTCAAGTTCCGCATTGGGTATATGTTTGGTGAGTGGAGGGTCTGTAAGGACACAATTTTGCCAATTTATCAATTCTGTATAGTCTTTTGCTTGAAAATTTGGAGGTGGAATGACAAAATCACGAACAGTTTCATTAGTAAATGTTCGGGCCTTCAGGATTGTTCTGCAGCCTAATTTCCTTACTGAGAATCGCGTGCCGTTGATAATGGCTATCAGCAGGTTTTCTGGATGACAAAAAAAAAAAAAAATCTTTACATAACAGGGTCAACTACTGATTTCAGATCATCGCTAAGACATCTTGAGTAGTGGATAACTTCCCGAAGATGCTGTGCACCGGCTGTGATGAAAGCTCAGTTTTAATCAAAAACCAAACTTTTTCATACACTTTTATAATGTATTCTACAATAGTCCCTATTTCCAGCGATGACTCTTTTCTACCAACATACAAACGAAGTACTCTGTTTGCTGTTGTAAGCTACCTAGCATGAGATAGCTTTCCTGGTGATTTGGTGGACAGTGATGTTGAACAATTTCCTGAACATATTGCTTGACATATTTGATACAAGTATTTTTGATCAGTGCCTATTCCGTCTGTATCAACTGTTGACAAATCAAAAGCGATTTTTTTAAAGTTGACAATTGGTAGCTGCTTACATGTGCCAAGAAGCTTCCGTATAGGACCATTATATGTAAAAGGACCTGTAGTGCTTTTATCAAGATGCCGTAACAGATAGCGTAAAGGTAGCTCATTGGCGTGCAATTGACATATGAGCCACTGCAACGGCCTTTTTAAATGCAGCTCAAACAGTCTTATTACGCCACCTTTCACACCAGTATTGACTGCTGTTCCATCTGATCCTACTGCAATTAAATCCACAGTAGATACTTGAGTTGTTTTTAAATAGTCTAATATGCTTGATAACACTTCATTTGCTGTACCTATTCTTCTGCTCTGAGTTTCTCGTTACGATTTCTATTTTGTTCATATATGTTTGGCTAAGTGCCAAGAACAGGCAGATTTGTCAGACTGGGGGTGGGTGATTTAAATAGTTTCATTATATCACAGAGAAGAAGAAAAATAAACATTCGGAGGAATTATACCATCTGTCTCTTTGACAGTTAAAACTAAGTAGAAGGAGCAAAGAAAAAAGGCAAAACGCGCAATTTCAGATTCCCGGCAGGGGTGGTATATGTAATATGATATGATAATTATTTTGTTCACAAACAAAGGGTCTTTCTATTTACTATTTACACCACAGGTGATTAAAAAGAAATACATAAAAAATGAAAAAAAAGTTTTAAAAAATTCAATTTTTACATATTTAGCGAAACTTCAGGGACCTGGCAGAAGGGATAAATATATTTCAATTACTAAAAATTTTTTTTAATGAATATTAGATGTCAATACACAACTTTTCACACCACAGGCGATTAAAAATATTATACATAAGATTTTTTTTTTTTAAAAATTTAAAAATGTCAATTTTTACATATTTGGCCAAACTTTAAGGGGCTGGCGGGAGATCTAAATATGTTTTGATTTCCAAAAAATTTTTTATGCGAGCATTTGATGCCAATACACAACTTTTCCCACCACAGGCGTTTTCGATTTCAAAAAAAAGTCAAAATCGACCCACCCTAATGCATAAGGATACTCAAATGTCGAATCTTATAATAAGTATTGATATGTTACTCTCGATTTAAATTTTAAGCGTTTATGAAACGCTTTTATTTTTCCATAATTCTGATGTTACTTAATATTTCTGGTTGTTCCGGTAAATGAATCATAAATACCCTCTTCATTTCTCTCTACGGATCATGCTGTAGTAAATGTAAACAACATATTAATTATTGAGCAATCCAAGTGGATACACGAAAGTTAGTGCACGAACAGACAAATTCAAGTCATGAACACTTCTAAACTATGTTGGAAAGTCTGAAATGTGACAAATTACAAGTTTTAATATCAGAACTTAATTCTGGTATTAAAACGTCTGAAAAATGTATCAAGACTTGGTATATATAAATCAAAATAAATAAAACACAATTGTATACAAAAACGCACACAACACGGGGGGGGGGGGAGGATAGGGCAAAAATCGCTATAGGAAGCAATTAAAGGTGCCATTTTGCTCACTAAGGGTAGTACCATCTTTCACCGGTGCACGTTGGGTGAAGGGAGCCAGCTTTTCACCCTAACTAAGGGAGCAATTTTGGCTTTCTACTGGGTGCCGCTGGTGAACAAGCGTTTCACCCCTGAAAGGTGTCAAACGCAACCTGTAGTTTTAACAGTGTAGCTCTCCCTTCGTTTTGGGCCAGGATTGGCTGATGAACGTTTATCCTTGTTTCTGGTTGGCTGAAACTTGAGCTCTCTTTATTCTGGTTGAGGATTGGCTGCTGGACGTCCGTGGCTGTTTCTGGACAGTGGATGTTCTGCAGTTCTTACATAACACCAGTAACTTCGCATTTGTAGACCTGCTGGAGAGAAAAATGTACGATCACTAAACCGTAAAAACAACATTTTTCACAATGTTATCTACAAGCAATTGTTCGGAAAGTCGCGGAACCCTCTTAACGTCTTCAATATGTTACTTAGTCCTTAATCATCACCAGTTTAGTTTCAAAAATTACCGCAAGTGTTGTAAGAAAGTTTGTGTCCATTAACCCCATATTTTCCTTTATCCCAACTGACACTACACTGAAAAGTTTTTCAAGGAAATTTCAATAACTTTTTTCCGTACATTTCTGATTTTTAACTTGGTTTTTATCTGTTACAATATTAAATTTTTAAATTCCAATAGATTTTTGTTAATTTAATACTGAAACATATTTTAAATGTTTGAAAGCAAGTCTTTCCACATATTTTATCCGACTTACTTCCATTCTGCTTCCAAAACGTAAGTCAAAGGTAACTACTTTGAAAGCATATAATGCAATACAAAAATATAAAGGTTATACATTTTACATATCATCATATCCGTTTATTACATTTTTGAATAACTGATTGTATCTTGTAGTTCTTTCAGACATTAAACTTCACGTTCGTGCAATATTTATGAAAGTATTAGCATAGATGAAAGACAGATTATGGGCCTGAAAAATATACTTTGAATGAAGCATAACAAAATATGTTAATTAAATGCAAAACTTTTTTTAAATTCTCAACGTATAATATTCTTTCATATCGTCCCTAATGTCAGTTCTCCGTTATGTAAGATTTCATCATTAGTGAAACACATCTTATAGTTTACTTTCTCTTTACGAATAACATGCTTATGTTTTCATATTAGCGTCAAATTCCATTTTTAATCAGCTTACAGAACTGATTCAAAGTTTTAAAGAGTTTCTACCAAATACGCTTTCCTATCCTACGTATTAGGAACAACTCTGGAGACTTATTTCAAAACGTAAATAAGAAAATGGATTATTAGATAATTAATTTATGCGATTTTTTTTTTACTACGTAACATCACAATTATGCTTGTAAGAATCCTAGAATATTGAAAAACTAGTCGTATTTAATAAATAGCGTTTCTCCGAAGAGTGAAAGGTATTCTGCCGAGGGAAGGTAAAGCGCAGTATCTTCAGAAATGAGGTTTTGTGATATTTGAAGAAATACGTTTTGGTTTCCTTACTAACAATCGCGAAATGCTGGAACTTAAAGTTTTTTTCACGCTTTATCTTCAGCAGAAAGCAAATAAGTAAGCTTGTACCCTCAAGCTAAATTACAATAGATGTCAAAAAAGTAAACCAAATGAAAAATGAAAAACTTACAGATACTGTACTTACGCACTTTACCTGTAAAACTTACAGATACTGCACTTCCCATGGCTGTATTCTATTTTTTTGAACTAGAGTTGTAGAAATTTTTGAAGCTTAAAAGTTGATAAAAGAAGGTTATGTAACAGATAGAAGACATTCTATAAGAATTCCGCGTATTTCCAAACAATTGTGTAGGCGCCACCATTATTTGAAGAGGACACTGAAAAAGATGTTATTTAAAAGTAGTGATCTTGCATTTTCCTCTGAAGCAGGTCTACACATGTGAATTAACCAGTTTCAGCTCATTTTGCATCATCATGTGGCATGTTACTAAGTCTTATAGGTCATTAGTTTCACTTTCCCTTCTATTTTTGATGTGAAGATGCTTCCATTTACCCAATACATTCCTTACTCTCGGTAAAAGGAGACAAATACGCTTTTCGTTTTTCCATTTAATTAGAAGTTTAAATTTTGATGTAAATTATACTTTTGTGCGCATGTAGCATTGCATAACATTATAGGGTAAAAGTGAGAGAGACGCCATACCTTTAGAAAATCAGTGATATTAAGAAACAGATGGCCTTATTTCTCACTTTGTTTATTTACTGATAGACACTTCCTTCTTAGCGTGTGAGTTCTTGTTCGACTGCGTTTGAGTGTGCCGTGTGTATGACGAAAATATTATTTTAGTACGAGAATTTTTCGACGAAAGTTTTGAGTCGCTGCGGTTTCAATGAGTGTTAAGTGTAAAACAAAGACACCGTAAAGAAAGAACTGGATTTTTAATGTTTGATTTAGCTTATTATTAACTTATCTCAACTACATTTTGCAATATATGTTAATATTTACGTACTTCATACCTATGTGGGATCTCTCCCATATAATGAGGAAATATGCCAAACTTTTTAAACGTGTAAATGAAGGGGTGTTTTGTTTATTATTTTTTTGTTTTTAGAAAGCAAAGAAAATACGTGAGGAAGCATAAGGTAATTAGGGGGCAGTGGAGTGCAAAAAACTTAATTTCTTTGTATTGTAAAAGTAAAAAAAAAAAGAGAAATATTGAAAAATGGAACTCAAAAACCTTATGGAATGCCGTGGGAAATGCTACATCAGAGTTTAAAGCTTGCGGATGTCGCTACATTTAAATAATGTAGCGACTCCCCTGACATTCCTCTTGAAAGTGCTGCCACTCCAGCTCTGTCTCTTCAAAAACCATCAACTTCCAGACAAACATCCATTACTGTAGAAATGCCTACATAGATTCTTCAGAAGTCTTATCCAATCCCAAAGCTGCATAGCTCGACAGTGAAGCGAAAACAAGTTGCTTGTGTGCGCAGTATGTAGAGAAAATTTTTATTTAACAAGAAAAAAAAACCTGACTGGATTAAATGTTCCTTATGGCTGCATGAGTCATGAACAATGTACGCACCGCATTGTAATAATTGTGGTAGGGAAATAATCCGCGAAAATGTCAAAACTAAGGAATAATAATATATATAACATCTCTCCCACACCATATGGCGTCTCTCCCACACGTTATGGGAGAGATGGCCTGTTGTACACTTACAGTATCCGTGTTTTATTCAAGTCTAAAACTCGTTAATGTTAATTTTAATACCTAAAAATAGTGTCACTTTAAAATAAAACATACAAAGTTGATTTATATTGCATTTTGAATTGTTTATCTAATTTCCACAAAAAGTATGGTCTCTCCCACTTTTACCCTATAGTGTGCATTTAGCACAAGGTTTTAATTTTAGCACAGTTTCTCTTTTAATGGTTTCAGGTTATATTTGGAGGATTTAGTGTACCACACGTGTTTTACGGGTCACATATTTAGTATTCCTGATGTAAAACTTCTTAAGCTTCTAAATTAACTGTGTATGATACGATTATCTATCTACATTAAACTTTTGACAAAATAAAACGAGTGTTTCGTTTTACTCCTAGTCGCTGATGTGAAAATAAATACGTAGAAACGAAAAATGATTTCATTCGCTGAAAAAGATTCATAATGTCATATTTTTTTACCTCCCGAGTATTTCTGAAACCTAATGACCTGATGAGTCGTAGACTTTATCTTTCCATTTCAAACGTTTACGCATGGTAAGGTTAGCACTCCTGAAATAGTTTGTCGATTCATGTGAGCTTCATGTGAGGTAAAACAAATTATATATTTTGTTTGTTTATTTAGTAAGTTTGGCAATATTTTTGGACAACTTTCCTGTTCGCAATTCGTGCTTTGTCGCTTACATGCCCGCATGCCTTCTCTACATACACAGGTAAGTTAATTTAAAGCGGTTTTATGGTTATAAACTTAAAAATTGTTATTTTAGCAAAAATAAATTTAGAGAGAAAAAAGATATAAATGAGTTTCTAGTATAAAATTTAAAGGACTCGAGGTACAACTCTGTGCCTTTCAGGCTACATGTCTACAAAATATTATGATTAAGTGTTATTGATTCGCCCGAAATCACAATCATAAGCTCACAGAAAGTCTTTGTTACAATGTCAGAGGCTAGAATAAGTTTGACTACAAAACGTCTTTTTTTTTTCGTACCACCTCATGAAAAATTATTATTAGCCCCCTGATTGAAAAAGGTTTGCAGTTGACTCATTCCTCACCTAAATTAGATTTTTAAATTCTTCTAATAATCAAATAAGTGGAATATTCCATCTTCCGGGATCAAAAGGACAAATAATAACGGTTTGGTACATTCAAAATGTATTACATTATGCTCTCTCATCATGGGATACTCTTTCAAACTGGATTCCAATGAGCCGGCTCAACTAGTATAATAACCATTACCTTGCCTTACTTCTGTTGAAAAACATTGACTTTGTAGACAGACTCTTAGTCAAATTTTAGAAAGTCAGCAAAAACACTCTCAAGTGCAGTTTGGAAAAAAATGGGGTTTACAAAGTGGCTAAAAAGTATTAGCTATACTTTACGCTTTTAGAGCATAATTTTTGCAATCCATTTTTTTCATTTACTGGGCTATTCAGAGCCGTTTATTAGTACAATAATGAAATGTATCAAAGATAATTTTAAAAAATTATTTTCAGAATTCAACTCAAATAATGCATTCGCAAACATAACAGTACGTTTGCGAAACATATCTGCAAATTTAATGCATTCTATAAGCTGCTTTTTGCAGCAGTAAAAAGAAAAAAAATCGATATGTACGTTCATATTCATATTATGTTTTGGAAATTAGGTTAAGAAGAACAAAGTGTAGTTAATAACTTTGGGTGTGCATGGACTCCCTTAAATTAATGAGTAGTAATATCGATGTTTCAGTCTCTTCCACATTTGAAAAATTTCATTCATTGTTTATGCTTCTTTATTTTTCCAATTTTTGATCTCACAATTTCCCATGAAGTCAAAAAGCAATAAAAAATCTTGTAAGGCACAAAGCAGTAATTGATTAGCAATGAAGTTTTATGAGAGTGGGATAAAACAAGAGATTAAACTTTCAGTTGCTTTTTGAGATGAAATGGGCCGAGGGCGTAAAAATGGGTTGAAAGCACAAGGGATTTCGACCCAAAACGAGTAAAGGTAAACCATAACAATATTCCAAGCTGAATTTATCATTTTGGTGGCATTTCTATCATGTCTATATATCTTTTGAACATTTGTTCTTATGTAAGCTTAAATAATGAAAGAATAACGAAAAAAGAAGTACTTAGCTGGTGAATATCTGTACCCGCATCATACAAAAGACTTATCTCAAACGAATGGAAGTTTTCGACAAGGAATCTCTACTCACGTAACCTCCCTAGTCTTGGCGTCGCATCGCCTGGAGACACTCAGCAACACTAACAGAAAAAAATGTCAATCATGCACTGTATTAATTAATTTTTATATTAGACAAGCGGTACTCGCACTGCTTTGCCCGTAGTAGAAACTTAAAAGGTCATTTGGTTCGTCTGTATATTTACAAATAATGGATATTGAATTTCTCGCCAATTTTCTATGTTAATTTGCTCGCCCATTTAATTGTAGTTTGCTCGTCCACGGTATGGTAACTTGCTCGGAAAAATGTGTTTAAAATTGGAATAGAAAAAGAACAAAATATAATTTTCAAAAAGTCGCTTCGAGGAGCACACCCCCGTGCTACAAATTAATTTTGTGCCTAATTTCATGAAAATCGGCAGAACGGTTTTGTCGCTATGAGCGTAACAGACATCCATACATCCAGATTTCTAGACATCAAGCCTTTCAGCTTTATTATTAGAAAAGAAAATGACAGTTATTAAAAAAAGTGTATTTCATTTACTGAGTTTTATTCATAGCTTTTTTAGTCAAATGAAATCAGCATTTTCTGAAGATAAAAAAGAGTAATACATGTGCTTAAGAAAGTGTCCCAATTTATGATTTTTTTTTATAATAAATTATTAAAAATGCTGATTAGTTATTTAAGGGTAGTCGGTACCCTGTATACGAGTTATATTAAATTGCTAAACTTTATGTACCTTTTTCTCAAAAAACTTAAACAATAGAAGCTTGCTATTTTGACAGTGTTTTTAAGAGATATCCGAGAGTCTACTGAAGTGAAACATTAAGGCAATTCTGTTTATTTCATAATTTTCTATATTTTAACGAATAGTCACTTTTTTATATAAAAGGACAGTTTTTGACAATAGAAACAGCTGTTCAGAAAAAAAAAGAGTCCTAATACAAAAAATTCACTTCAGTATATCTATCTATCTATCTATCTATCTATATATATATATATATATATATATATATATATATATAAATATATATATACATATATACATATATATACATATATACATATATACACATATATATACATATATATACATATATATACATATATATACATATTATATATATATATATATATATATATATATATATATATATATATATATATATATATATATATATATATATATATATATATATATATATATATATATATATATATATATATATATATATGTATAAGTTTTTAAAATTGAAGTTTTGAGAAAAAAATTTTTGAAATTGAAATTGTACGCACATTTTAATGCATTCCTGCCCTATTGATATTTGAATTGAGCTTACATAGGGACATGAATTCAGTGTCACTTGAAAGCTCTTCATTTGAATATTTTGAATATGTACGAACAGAAAAACATATTTCAAAAGAGTTTTAGGGTGCCAACTCCATATAAGTATTGTGATTCTTAATGTGAGATTGTCAGTTTTGACTTAAATCTTAATTCTTCTGAATTAGGTGACTATTATTTTATTACATAATTGTTTGAATATTTTTCAATACTTCTACGTGTTTAAAACCAGTTAATACTAAAAATTTATCATTTAAAATTTGTTTTGGGACAGAGGAGTACAAAAGGGATTCTATGAGAGATAACCAGACGATTTATCCATGCAATTCGGTACATAAGCAGACAGAAAGGAAGAACGTTGCACCCCAACGATCAGAATTTAAAATTTAATGTAGAAGTTTTTCATTTATATTTTTTCCAGTTTTTTGTTTGGAAAAAAATGGAATACTGACAGTTTACGAAAGGTAAATTGTTCTAATAAACGCGCAAAAAAAATCAATCTATTAACTGTTTCAACAAACAGTTATCCTTTAAAAAGTTCTTTTTCCCGTCTTACCTGACAACCACATTTACCAATTTGTAAATTTCAAGAGAAGAGTTCTTGCCATTTTCAAAAAGATTTTACGCAATATAGAAAAAAAGTACTGTTTCGGGTAATATAATTACGTTATGTTTTTAAAAATTTAGCTTTATGATTTGTCCACAAGTGAATCAAAGAAGAAGCAGTCTAGAAATGATACCACATTTTGAGGGGAGGGCATGAAATTGTGACAAGAGATAGAGGGATAACAATAAGACTGAAATTACACATTTTTTAAAATTCCAGTATGTTTCTGAAAAACAGCGTGACAAGAGCCAAGGGGAATGGAGGGGTAAAGCGAAATGTGACACTTTGTAACAGGGGGAGAGTCAAATTTGTTGGAAAAAAGTGTGACGTCTTATGTATGCAGAGCCATTAAAACATGCATTTGAAACATGCTTTATTATTTTTTTTTTCATTTGTTTTGAAAAAAATGTAGTAATATTTATTTTTTAAAAATTCTGATATGATCTTGTTTATGAATTACTTTTATGGTTTAGAAGTTCTATTTTATGTTCGTGGAAATATGATTTTTTGTCCGTTTCTCCTATCTTCTAATTGGAGTTGGGAATCATTTATATGTGTTTCGTCTATCGTCCTTTTTTTAAAGCAAAGTTCCTAACTTCGTTTTACAGTTTAAAATACCTATATTTTCTGAAAAGTTTTCAACTGAAATTTAAATTACGTTTTGCGAATGCACTCAATTTTCCTCAATGTTACTTAAATATTACTTAAATACTAGTATTTTGCTAAATAGTGCTTTATCCACTATAATATTAAAATCTGTTCGCGTCCGTCTGTCTGTCTGTCTGTCTGAAGATCGATCTTCTCGAGAACCGCTGTGAAGCGAGAGTCGAACGAGATACCGATCAATTAGAAATTTTCCAAAGAAAACAATAGGGCCAATCTCGTAATTGTACGCCTTTAATTAGCGGAGATATTAATTAAAACGTTAATTAACATAAAGGTTATTCAGGAGTTTTTATTTCTTCCCTGTTGCCATTTTGCATATGGGTGGGCAAATAAAATTCTAAAAATATTTTTAAAAGAGATTTTTTTGACTGCTATCCAAATCTTAAAATAACGTTTATATGTACAATTCATTTTAAATTAGTTTAAAATTGGTTACTCTATTCGGACATAGCCTTTATTTTATCGTCTGTTCTTTTTTTATTTTTTTCATTCAACGTTTTTAACTCTTTTCAGAATGTGAAAAAGGTTTCTTTAGTAATCTTTATTTATTGTAGTGTAAGTTTATCATTCACCGGCCTCATATTTTGGTACATTTTGGATGTGCGACTAATTATGTTTATTTTGTTGGGCTTTTTACCGTCACATGGATGAGTTTTCGAATTGTAATAACTCTCTTTCTTCTTCCTGTTTCTGTTTTTGAAATACAGTTTGTATCGTTAAAAGAACACGTTAAATTAAGATTGTTTGAATTTCTTTAAGCGAAATAGAGTTGAACAAAAAATATTATTTTTAAGAATTTTAACTAAAGCTTAATTGGAATCTGATAACTTGATATTAAATTAATGCTTATTGGTATTTAGTAAGTCTTGGTGCTTTAGTTTCACGTAATCAACCAAAAAGTGTGTGTCATTTTATGTAAAAAGCTGATTCTAACTGTACATAAATATTTCAGATATAGTCTATCAGATTTAATTCAGTTTAAAGTGAGCACATATTATAGTTGATAAAGCATATATTTTCATCTTTTGTGCTAATTGAAAATACTCATAACTTGCATCATTGATAACTATGATTAAAGTTAAAGAGATTTTTGCCAAAAATGTGCTCTACTGGTGTTTTGTAAACCTTGCAATACGCGTATTTACTTATTCCTCAGCGCTTTAGAAACTGATGTCAGAGTAATACAAAAACACCAATTGGACATCTCTTTCATTTCTTAAGTAGCCCGTGCAACGCCGGGCACGCAACTAGTTACATAATAAATTATGTCTAGTTAAAATATGTTTGATTCGTAAAGGTTTTCATAAAGAATACCATATTATAAATTTATATCTTTAATATTTGCTTATCTTCTGCTCTTTTCTATTTTTTTTTTTAGATTATCCGGATTATTTTCTGCTGTATGAATATATAATAAACGTTGCATAGTTAATTATATTTCTTTTTGCTGAGCCTTCTGTTGTGTCTGATTCAGAAAAGTACTCGTTGTTTACTTAAAAAATGAATGATTTTTGTTAAGTTGGAACAAGTTACTGCTTATATTTAATTAACGTTATAGTAATGATTGTATAAAGTTTTTTTTTTTTTTCCTTTTCATTCAATTAGCATACGTTTGAATTCTGCTAATTTTGTTGATTTCTTGTTTTGCTTTTTTTTAAAGTAGTTTTTCAAACAGATTACTGTTGTTAAATTAATGTTGTTTTCTGATGGAACACTGTATTCTTATTATTCATTAACTTTAAATATTTCTTGTCAAGTCAGCGAAAATTATTACATTTAATTAATTGACGTTATAAAAAGTCGTTTTGTTTTTCAAATTTTCTTTTTCAAAGTATGCATTCACATTTATTTATTAATGCTATTTTGATGTACATTTTTTGGAATTTTTTGGCTTGGGTGTAGAATTTGATTTGGTTTAGCTAAAAGTTTTGTTTTTAAACTTATATGAATTGCATATTTTTAATATTTGGTTGTTTTCTCATATTTTACTGTTTATTTACAGTTACACCTGATTATTATTATTTTGCAATAACGATACATATATATATATATATATATTTATTTATATATATCTTTGCTTATCGATTAACAAAATATGTTCACAAAAAAATGAATCCGCTAAATTCGTTGATACCATATTAATACAAGAGCACAAAGAACACAACTCCACTGCCTTTCACATCGTTTTATTCACTACAACTACTTACAGACACGGACGGACACAGAACTATATACAAGTTAGATGATATTAAGCAGCTGGCCTGTAGCCACGCCCTCTTTCCCCTTAAAGACCCTCGTTCTCTTCAAGATTCTCGCTAACACACTGGGGCCCCGATGACCATGTCATCCAAGCTTATACACATTAACATTACAATGATACAAAATACACTAGATTGAACATAAAAACCATAATAACACTAATTCACCTTAAAAATGTAGAATTTAAGTTACCTTTGACATGAAAATTATTTTTAAATAAAAATTATAAAATGAAATGCACATTGAATCATTTATGTTCAATAGGAAGTTTAACCAATTTGTGAATTGGTCTTCTCAATTCACCTGTCGATGTTTTTAAAGTTACAGCACGTACTCTGCTGTCACTGCTGTCAATAGTTTCAGTTACTCTTGCCATCCTCCATTTGAGGGGTGGCAAATTCTCGTCCTTGATTAACACTATGTCATTGCAGCACAAATCCACGCATGGGGTTTTCCATTTGTTGCGCACTTGCAACTGCGTTAAATAGTCCTTCGACCATGCTTTCCAGAAGGATTGTGAAATTTGTGATGTTAGTTTATATCTTTCACCAATGCTAATTTTCTCATTGGTAACATCAGGCTCAGGTACGCTCCTTAACTCCGAGCCAATGAGAAAATGACCAGGTGTTAGAACACAATAGTCATCAGCACAATCTGATGCAGAAACAAGTGGTCTGGAATTCAGCGCTGCTTCTACTTCAGTTAAGACAGTAGAAAACTCCTCAACAGTTAATATCTGTGATTTCATTACTCTTCGCAAGTGAAATTTCATCGCTTTTACTGCGGCTTCCCAGAGGCCACCATAATGGGGAGCTGATGGAATGTTCAGCTTCCACGACACACCTTCATCGGCTAGATATTGACCAAGATCTCTTGAACACGCTTTCCAATAATTTTTCGCACCGATGTAGTTGGTTCCACAGTCACTGTATATTTCCAGAGGTTTTCCTCTGCGAGCGATGAATCTCTTCAAAGCTGAAAGGCACGCTTCAGTACTTAGGTCGCTTACTATTTCAAGATGCACGGCCTTAACAATAAAACACACAAATATGCACACGTACATTTTTAACGCTTTAACTCCTCTTCCACGACGAGGGGTAACAAGAAACGGTCCAGCGAAATCTGTACCACATTTCAAAAAGGCTCTTCCAGGATTCACTCTAGCTGACGGTAAATTTGCCATTATTTGTTGCGAAAATTCCGAACGAAATCTACAACAAGTTACACAGTTTCTCACTACTTTACGAATTGCAGATCTTGCACACACGATCCAATACTTCTGTCGAATTGATGCACTAAGTAATTGTATACCTGCATGTAAATACATTATATGGTAGTATCTTATGACCATTTCAGTCACAGGATGTTTCTTTGGCAATATAAGAGGATGTTTTACACTCTCTGCCAAATTTGCATTTTTCAAACGTCCGCCAACTCTAAGTAGGCCTTCACTGTCAATGAAGGGATTTAACTGTGACAAATTTCCAGACTTCAAAACTTTCCCTTTCTCTAAAGTTGCAATTTCAGTACTAAACACAGTTCTCTGTACTGCTTTAATTACTTGGTCATGCGCCTCTCGCAACTCATCAACTTGAAGAAATGAAGAATTAACTTTCATTCCTCGAGCATTTCTAATAAATCTAAGACACCATGCAACAATTCTTTGCAATTTACTCCAAACCGAAATTCTATTGTACAAATTTTCGACCAGTTCCACCTGAACAACCATAACATTAGTTACTTCACTTCTTTTCTCCCGTAAACCCTCTACATTGTCACAACTTGCAGATTTGAACACCTGCTCCGGCCATCCTTCACAACTCTCCTGAAGCCAATCTGGTCCTAACCTCCACAATTTATTCAACAACAGATCTTCCATTGAAATTCCTCTAGTTAGTAAATCTGCTGGATTTTTTTCCGAGGGGCAAAATTTCCAGTCGCTGGGATTCGACTTCTCCTGAATCTCCAAAACACGATTTGCTACAAACATTTTCCAACGCTTGGCACAACCCTTTACCCAGTACAACGCAATCAAAGAGTCACTCCAATACACAATATTTTGAATCATGTCTCCGAAAACTGTCTTGAGATAACTTCCCAGTCTAGAACCTATCACAAGAGCCATCAACTCTAAGCGAGGTAACGTTAATTTCTTTAGCGGTGCTACTCTACTCTTTGACAACACAAAAGACACCTTATAGTTCCCATATTTATCATGAAACCTGAAATATACAACAGCTCCATACGCCCTCAATGACGCATCACAAAATACGTGTACTTCAGCCTTCTCACCAACACAGCTTTCTAAACAATGCCTAGGAATTTTTATTTCACTCATTTTGTCAGTTTCTCCACACCACTTCACCCATTTTTTCCCCCAAGTCTTCTGGCAACTCTTCATCCCAATCAATTGCTCTCTCCCAAATTTCCTGCAACAATAACTTAATACGCACAACAAACGGAGCAATCAACCCAACCGGATCAAAAATACTAGCTGCAGTCTGTAAAACGCACCTCTTACTGTTCTTCAATGATTTCAATCCTTTAAATATCCCTTTTAGATCCAACGACAACTCATCTTGCTCTGGATTCCAGTTTAACCCCAACACTTTCACTTGGCTAACATCAACCGACTCCCGTTCCTTTAGTCCCGTCTGCACCCATAGTTCTTCTAACTCTTTGCTGTTAGACCTCAATTTCCTCAAGTTAAAACCTCCTGCCTTCAGAATAGTTACAGCATCAGATGACAAATTTAAAACTTCGCTCACACTATTTCCACCAAAATACAAGTCATCAACATACAGCGAAGATTTTAACATCTCAACTGATTTAGGGTGTGTATTCTCAAACTTTTGAATGTGATGCTTAATTGTAGCACTTAGAATAAACGGAGACGGTTTGCAACCGAATGTTACTCTTTTCATTTGCATGTATTTAAATTCCTCACTAGAACTATCTGAATACCAAAGAAATTTTAAAAACTTTCTATCTCTTTCGGAAATACCAATCATTAAAAATGCTTTCTCAATGTCTGCATTAAAAGCTATCTTGAATTTACGAAAATTTAAAATGATATCAAGTATATTTGGATTTAAATTCGGGCCAGTTTCTAAACAATCATTAAGAGATAAATTACCCTTTGATTTAGAACTACAATTGTACACAATACGAACTTTGGTTGTTTCTTTATCTGCCCTGACGACAGCTCTATGGGGCATAAAATATTCCTTACTATCCCTATCACACTGTTCAATAATTCCCATTTTAACTTGCTCATTCACAATTTCCTTATATTCATTTGCAACCCATTCGTTTTCATTTAAAACCCTTTTTAACTCTTCAAATTGCTTTTTAGCTAACGTAAAATTGTTCGCTAACTCATTAGGATCTTTCTTCCACATTAAATTTGTTTCGTATCTCCCATCTACGAATTTTAATCCTTTCTCAAATTCTTCAACGAAAGCCTTATCTACCGAATTTAATTCCTCTTTTTCTTTTATTCCCAATGCTTCGAGTTCCCACAAAATCTGAACGTCTGTAGCCGCAACACAGAGATTTGACGCCACTTCATTTTTTAAGCACTGTGAATCACTTAACTGAGTTCCCTGCAGCGCGAAACCAAATACCGTTGGAACACAAGTAATTGTTTTGTTTATTTTCTCAAATCTCGTAGAGTCGACGATCTGCCAAAATACATCTGCGCCAATTAATACTTCGATTTGTATATCGCTCTCGAAACAATCGGCCAAAATCAATCCTCGCGAACGCATAGTGTTTAAAATATCTGCATTTGGAACAGAGTTAGGGGCTGCAGTTATCGTATCTGTAATTAAAACTTCAAACTGAATGATTTTATTAGGATCATATCTATTTGTTAACTTTATCTCGGCTACATCATAAATTTTCTCAACGGGCCTTACTGAACCAAAAGAAAAAACCGACAGTCTTTCCTTTCTGATGGAATTTAGTTTTAAACAATCTGCTAAGGATCTCCGAATCCAACTCCGGTCTGATCCGTTATCGCATAAAATCCTCGTAAATTTGTTTATTCCTCTCCCATCCTTAGGATTGCTAGCATATGCGCTGCAAGTTAGAAGTAAAACGTTAGACACTCTTGACCTAGAGACGGAAGAATTATTACTTGTTGAAACTGCGCTCTCCTCTTCAGGGGGATTTTTACCCTCCCTGGCCTCTTTCGGAAAATGAATCATTTGATGATGCGGTTTTCCACAGAAACAGTTTCTTGCCTTACAGAATTTTACACTGCACCCAGAAGAGAGACATTTGAAGCACAAATTATTCCCTTTTACAATATCTACTCTCTCGCTTACCGAAATGTCTTTAAAATTCGGACATTCGCTTATCGCATGAGTTTCGCCTGTTTTACACAAAATACAATGAATATTTTTTGCTCCTGATAAATATACATTTGAAACATCTCTAGAACTATTACTACGGAATTTATTTACATGGTGAATTTCATATGAACCCCGTTTACGATAATTATTTCCCTCAGTATTGGAAGAATATCTGCGCGAATTATTTCCTTCGCTTTTCTTATTTTCACTTCCTGAAAAGGATTTAGGAGGAAACGACTCGGATTTTGGTTTACCTCTCGATGACAGATAAATGTCGCACTCTCGGCCTAATTCTTGCGGTTTAAACCATTTCTCACCCTGTTTTACAGCTATATGAGTTTTCAAATCCCGATCGATTTCACTAAACAGTTTATCTGAAACCATTAATTCACACACTGATTTAAAATCACTCACATCTCTTAGCCGACAATAATATTCAAAATTAGCACTTAATCTGGACGCGAATTGGACGTAATTTTCGTTAGGTAATTTTTGAGCATATCGAAATTGATTTAAGCACACTTGAGGCGTTGGCTGAAATTCTTTTAAAATCGTTGCTTTGAGTTTATCATAATCATTTACATCTTCCTCACTCATGTGAACCATTAAATTTGTTAATTTTTCTCCTAGAATATTTATTAGAATTTCCGCTTTCAGTTGTTCCGGCACATTTTTTGTTTTGAATGCCTTTTCAATGGACTGAAAAAAGAGATTAAACGATTCTGCCCTAGTAGGTACTGAAATTGTCAATGTTTTAACGCTTTTAATTAAACTTTCAGTACTACGATTAGATATTTCTAATTCAGAATTTGGAACTTGTGATAAATCCTTTTTAATGCTTGCTAATTCTAATTCTCTCTCTAACTGCGATAGTTTTATTCTCTCTAACTCTAATTTAGCTTCACTATCTGACAGTTCTCTTTCCAATGTGAGCTTATTCTCCTCTAAAATATTATGAACAACACTTTGCACAAATTCTATATCACTCTTATAAATTTCCGAATTTTCAATTAATTCTTTCAACTGAATTACTTTTGCATTAGGAGGGACCTTTAAATCTAATTCCTCAGCAACGAGTAATAGCTCGCTCTTTTTTAATGTTCTAATACTCATTATGAATAATAACAATAAAATAGTATTAATTAGTTACACACAATAATAACTTATAAAAAATAACAGTAAATCACATAAGTAGCACAATTAAAGCATCATCATTCAAATTTAACCTTTTCTAAATTACTAACTATGTAGTATTGCAATATAACCTTCCACAAAAATCTAAAATCACAATACCTCTTAACAAAGATGGGAATCGACACCTCTTGCACAATTCAACACCTTACTACACTCAACACCATTCTCAACTCAACAAATACTCTGTGGCACTCCACCCCACTCCTGACACCACAAATTATGTTCACAAAAAATGAATCCGCTAAATTCGTTGATACCATATTAATACAAGAGCACAAAGAACACAACTCCACTGCCTTTCACATCGTTTTATTCACTACAACTACTTACAGACACGGACGGACACAGAACTATATACAAGTTAGATGATATTAAGCAGCTGGCCTGTAGCCACGCCCTCTTTCCCCTTAAAGACCCTCGTTCTCTTCAAGATTCTCGCTAACACAATCAGTCATTAAATCTATCCAATAATTCTTTTATGTAATTCTGCTGAGACAATGTAATTATACCTTTAGCATTTTTGAATTCTATACCTAAGCAGCGATTTGCTTCACCAATACATTTTACATTTAGAGATACACTAAGGTGATTATGCAATTTGTGAATAATATCAGGGTCTTCACTAATGACTAATAAGTCATCGACATAAACAGCTAAAACTGTTAGCATGCCGTTCTTTCGCATTTGAAAAAGACATGGATCACTCACCGTATTTACAAGTCCAAATTCTGCTAAAAGTTTTAATTTTAAATACCAACAACGACCACTTTGCTTTAATCCGTACAAAGACTTTTTTAGCAAACAAGTTTTCATACCCTTAGCAATATCATTTAGCATTTGTTTAGCTTTATTACACAACAAAGTATCAGATTCATTTTCAATCAAAAATTGCAAACCAATTTCAAAATGTTTGAGAATTTTCATGTACACAGTTTCATCCAAAATACCATTTAAATATGCAGTTGTAATGTCAAATTGGTGAATTTTTACTTTTAATTTTGAAGCTAATGAGGCCAACAGTCTTACAGAACTTAGTCTAGCTACTGGGGAGTACGTTTGATTTTGAAAATAATTTATGTTGTGAATCAGAGAAAATCCCTGAGCAATTAACCTGGCCTTTTTCTGCACATTATTTCCACTAACATTACATTTATTTTTCAAAATAAATCGACTACCAACTATGCCGTCAACCGAGCGAACATCCACTAGTTTTTCTACAAGATCGAAAGTGTCGTTTTTAATTATACTTTTAACTTCTGAAGCAATAGCTTCAATCCAAAGATTTGATTCATTTGAATTTAGAGCTTTCTCCAGTGGTATTTCCTCAGTCGCAAGCATACAACATAATGAAGACATTTCAACATCAGTGTCACTTATTTTCAGTATCAATATCATTATTTTCAACGTCACTAGAATCATTTTGAACAGGCACAGTTTGATAAACCTTTCTGGGTCTACCACGATTTCCACTTTTTACGAGTTTTGGTCGTCCTGGAGCGCGTTTTAACGTGGGATTATCGCCAGGGGAATTATCATCACTATAATTTTTATCTAATTTTCCCTCAAAATTTTCAGGTGATGAAAAAATGAACGTTTGAGTATTTTTATCAGATTTTAACAGATCTTCCTCATATGGGTCAAGATTTACGTAATGAGGACTAGGAGCAAGATATTTATTTTCCAAGAATTTAACACTACGAGTTATTTCAACAGAATTCTTATCAGAAAGGTAAATTCTATACCCCTTACTTGACTCATCATATCCCAAAAATATATCTTTTATCCTTCGTTCATCAAATTTTCTTTTATTTTTAGAGTTATTCCACATATATGCCTCACAGCCCAAAACTTTAAAATAACCAACATTTGGTTCCCTTCCAAACCAAAGACTATAGGGGGTTTTCCCATTTAAAGACTTTGAAGGTGTTCTATTCCTAACATGATTTGCTGTCGCTATGGCTTCAGCCCAAAAACGAACAGGCAAACCCGACTGAATTAGCAAACATCTCGCAATATCCAAAAGACTACGGTTTTTTCTTTCACTCCTCCCCCCTTGCTCGGGAGTATGCTTTACAGTTAATCTACGAGCAATACCCGACTCTTTCAAAAAAGTATTAAAATGTTCACCTAAATATTCCCCACCTCTATCAGTTTGAATAAATTTTACTTTGTTTCCAGACTGCCTTTCTAACAAATTTTTAACTTCTTGAAACGCTTCAAACGCATCACTTTTATGTTTTAAAAATCTTACTTCAGTCCAGTCAGAACTCTCATCGGTAAAAGTCACAAAATATGATGCACCTCCAATAGATTTCTCAGGCATCGGTCCACACACATCAGAATGAAGGATTTGGCATCTCGTTTCCGTTTTTGCGTGTGTATTCGGGAAGCTTGACCTGCAGAGTTTACCTCTTATACACACTTCGCAATTGAAGTCTTCTGGCAAGGGGGGCAGTTCTTTTAAATCACGAAAAGCGGAATTCTGAGTTCCTTTCTTTAAATTATCAGCAGACGCATGTCCAAATCTAAAATGAAGTTTCACAAAATCACATTTGTCTTTCGTATCTAAGGAACAACTTGCTAGAGAAGACGAGTTTTCCACTTGCAAACTAGATTTCAAAATACCGCACTGGTTCATCTCACAGGATTCCGGTTCTAAAGCTCTCGGTTCATCGCGCGAAAATTCATCAGGCCTTTCCTGAACTTGTGGTTTCTCGGGAAAAATTTCTAAGCAAAATAGATTTCCTTTTCTTTTCCCGATAATTTTGTTTCTTTTATTTTGAAGTATTACATGCGTTTTGTTGAAAATAACTATATATCCTTTATCACATATTTTCGCAATTGAAAGTAAATTGTTGCGTAGATCAGGAACAAACATAGCTTCGCTAATCGTTAGCTCTTCCAGTTGGTTGTTCATTCTTGTTGTGATGACTTGTCTGCATCACCAATTCCTTGAATTTCAGTAGAACTTTTATCGGCAAGCTTAAGATTTCGCACGGGGGAGATTTCGAAAGATGTAAACAGGGATTCGTTTGACAGAAAGTGGTTCGAAGACCCGCTATCCAGAATGAACAAATTGGATGTCTTGCTATCCACACCATCTACGGAATCACATTCCACATTGAGACAATTCTTATAATATTGCCGAGTAATTTTAGGGCATTTTTTGCTAATATGTCCATGCTCTTTACAATTCCAGCATATGATATCTTGGTTATTAGTTCGATGTTCGTTCGGGCGACTTTGTGGAGGGCATTTCTGATAATTGTTCAAATGATTATTCTTAAAATTCGATTTTTGACAGAAGTTATTTTTCTTTGTCGCATTAGCAAAATAAGCACCGGAAACATCACTGCAGTTCTTTTCTTTTTTTGTCGCGTTGAATTCTTCAAGAATTTTAATTTTCAAAGTCTCTGGTTTTGGTAGCTCGTCTCTAGATTCTATAGCAACACGAAAGTTATCGAAATTGCTTGGCAAACTATAAAGCAGCATAATTGTCAAAAGTTCATCATCGATATTTATTTCCATGTCTTGCAGCTGGTCAACAAAATTGAAGAATTCACGTAAATGATTTCGAACGTCATTTTCACTTTCTTTCATTTTCAAGTACAGCAGTGATTTTTGAAGAGTTGCCTTTCTCGCGGGACCCGTAGATTTATAAATTTTCGACAGTTTATTCCAAACTTCTTTTGCAGTAGTACATCTTTCAATCTGTTTCAGTTCTGTAGGCTGGATACATAGGATAATGTCCGCCATTGCTTTTTCGTCACCGGTGTTCCATTTTTGAATTCCATCCGTGTCTGTTGCTGCGGGAGGATTTTCAACGATGTATTTCCAATTGTCATTTTTAATTAATATTGCTTTCATTTGAATTGTCCAAGTTTCGAAGTTAGACTTATTCAGCAGTTCCATTTTGAAAAGTGAAGTTCCCGAAGTAGCCATTTTTATTTCACGAATGTTCTTTCAAGAACGAAAAATTTTCTTTCAGAATCCAAATTCAAAATGTCCAAAGTAAATACCTTTTACTGCATTCCGTGGCCAAAGCTCTGGGCACATGACCTGTTGTAAATCCCAAAATAAGGATGCAGAGGCAGTGGGATTGGAATGCAGAACATAATTTATTTAACAGAACACGAACATCACACAAACAGATACATTACTAGACTGCAACCCGCTGAAACTGAACATTCACTACGCCACAGCGTATATAACTTGGAGATGACGTCACATGCGATTCAATCACGGTTATAGGAACAGTCCACATTTGAATAGATATGGTTTAACATTGCAGCTCAACAATTAACGTTAATATTTGGTGTGTAGGACACTGCATGCACCTTGACGAATGCTGAACAAAATCCGAAGTTGGTCTTGGTGTGTGGCGAAATTTGCACAAGCGGCAAAAAAAAAAAAAAAAAAACTCTGGTTTCTGTGGATGAAGGCGTTAAAATGAATAAAAAAATGTACCAGCGGGACATTTTAGGACCTATTGTACTTCTGTGAGCCAATAAGCGTTTGAGGGCAATGTAGACTGAACGTTCCTTTTAGAAACTCCGCACCAGCTTACTTTTAAAAAAGACAAGAGTGCAAGCCAAAAAGTGCAAGGTGAATTTTCCTGATATGATATCTTTAGAGAGGGCATCTTACTCGCTAGACCTCAATTTTATGGATTACAGTGTGTGGCCTTTTTTAAAGCCTGGGGTCTACTCTAAATCACGCAAAAATTTGGATTCTCTAAATTAATTTCTTTGGCGAAGACTTGCGGCCAATGGCAGTAAATTTAAATCAGCGGTTGCGCTTCTGTATAACTGCAAATGGCTATTTTTTGATTTTTATATATTTTGAAACTCCATTTTCATACCTTTTTAATGATACAGACTTCTTGATCGTGATCATATTAAAAGTAAGTTAAAATAATCTTTGAAAAAATTTTAAACCTATTTTGATGAGGTATGATATTCCCCTTTAAATTGCAATATCTCGAAATGGTATTATTGAAACTAAATGTTCCTTTTCCTCAGAAACTGAATTGTGTTTGGCTTTGAAATGTTTGCCTATTCCATGAATCTAATTGCATATACTGAAGTACCTTTTTTCTCATATTCAAGAAATATTTTTTATAGAGCTGATTTTGTGTTGCAAAACGGCATTTTTTGTAAAATATACTGTGACTTACACTTAAGAATTAAAAAAAAAAAAAAAAACTGAGCTTTCTTTCTATAAAATTTTACTTCAGTATAGAGAAGAGAGTCTGCTCAAGGTACAGAAAAAATTTCATAATTATATCTTTCATAGATTTTCAGAAAAAGGTATATGAACCTCTGCAAACCCCCCAATTGAAGGTATAGGGGGTACTGACTCCACCTAGGAGTATAGGGGGACTACTAAAATTAATATTGGTTGTGTTTTATAAATTTATTGATTTTCAATAAAGTTGAATAAAAAATTGCTTATCCGGTTTTTTCCCACACCCTGTATTATTTGTTAAAATAGTTACTGTAACAGTTTAACGTAGTCAGTGTAACAACATATGCTATTGTGAGGTAATTTGCTACAAACGATATGATTGTACATAACTTTTACAAATGGAATGAGCGTTATGACGCACATATTATGAGTCTACAATAGTCAAAGAAAAAATTTAAAGTATGTTTCATAAAAATATTTGCAGTAGCTATTTTTGAAAAAAAAAAAAAAAATAAAAGATAAATGAATAAAAACAAAATTATAAAGTGTTGCAACAACTAATTCTGATCTCCCCGAATGCATAAATAAACGGTTTTTTTTTTTTTTTTTTTGAAGTATGCTTTCCAGGCATTAAATTTCAGTTTAGTTAGAAACCAACAAAAACACCAAAATGTGCATTACATATGCTGAATAAAAAACATAAAAAGCTTAGAAGTACACTAAATAGTGATATTAAATGCATGGCCCATTTTCATCGATGGCGCCCCAGCAACACATAATTTTAAAAGATAAGCAGCCTTCTACCAAACCACTCATCTAGTTGCTTTACTATGATATCACGGTTTATCTGTGGAATTAGTAATATCCCATGGCCTTTTTACACCTCTGACTACATTTCGTGCAACAAAAATAATGTATACAGCATTCTAACCTTTAAATCTATGTAATTAGTGCAATTGTTTGCTTATTTCAACTGCATTAATTTCCGCATTAATCAAATAACTTCCTCAATTACTCAATTAATATCCCATCAATAAAAATACCGACATTAGTTGACGTTGACGAGAAAATCTAATCATTTTGTCTAAGCATTGCTTTTAGTTGCTTGCATATATTAGGCGATATGCAACATGTAAAGATACTACATTGACCTGCCAGACAATTATGTTTTATTGCAAGTAACTTGGCTATAGAGTACTTTCAGAAAGTTGAAATTTTGCTGCTCTCAGCCTAAAATATTTTTCCAATATACAGAAAAAAAAGGGGGGAAAACAGGCTGTACATATTACAGATTATTTTACTACGTGACGTGTTGTTTCATTTTGTGGTTCTTGGATCACGTTCGTTTGATAAGACAGAAAATGAATACATGTGTAATCATTATTCACAAAGGTACTTATCTACACTAACTTTACCTTTGTATATTGGTCGCTTATTTTGATTTTATTATATTTGACAAAATGTTTCATCATCACTTTAATAAACAAGAAAAAATATCCATGGGCAGACCATAAAATTTTGACGTTATTAAACTCAATTTTGAAATTACATAGCTGCAAAACTTTAAGTCCAATTTATCATAAATTCAAAATAATTAGGGTTATCGGCAGTGAAAATAACACTGCATAAATTTCGACAGTCGAAAACTAACAGTGTTTGGTATTGCTCATATGAAGCTCTGTATTTAATAAACTCAGGTTTTATCTTGTTGTTTAAAAATTTTATTACCTATTCAGAGAATGTAATTCATTCTAGTTCAGTGGATCCCAAACGTGTTTTTCTTAAAAACCATTTCCAAACTCCGAAAGAAATTGGCGATTTTATGTACAGTAGTAAATAACAGGTACGAAAATAAAATTTGGGAAAGCATTTTTTTCCCCACGGCACACAATAGTCCATACCAAGAAACGAAAACACAAATGAAAAATGTGTAGTTACAAACTTTAATGCAAACTAAAATAATAACTACAGAAAATGAATGAAACATTTTTCAGCAAAAACCAATTGGTTCTTAGCTTAGAGTATAGCAGCTTTGAAAAAAACTATTGACGAATTTTCTCTATATTTTTCTTTTCTGCCACATTTTAGCTATTCGTCTTCATCATATGGAAGTTGTCAATTTAAAATTTCAGCTTTTCTTGTTCTTTTCCATAACGAGCTTATTACATTTGGTTGTTTTTGCATATAAAATTTTGGACTTTATTAGCCAAATGTGTAATCTGTCTTATTTTCATAGCGGTTGTTTTTGCATTACTCGTAATATTTAAACAACCTAAAGTTAGATTGCCCGTGCAAAGTTGGATTTACCTTTTGGCATGCATATGGATTTTTAAGTTTGGGCAAGAAAACTACAAGATTAAATTAGCTGAAACTATATAAATGAATGTTTTTGGTAGACGTGTCTGGAGTTTTTAGTGCCTTAAAATGCATTTAAGACATTATTTTAATCAAATACACTTTTTGAAGTTTCTAGAGAAATAACAACTACCCCTTTTATATTATGAATTTGATTTTTTTTACAGTTAAGCAAAACCTTGCTTTCGTATTTATTTATGAGCATCAGGGAGTGCACAAAGTTTTGTACTTGCTTGAAAGTAAAATGAAGCTTTCACTTATGTAAATTTTTATTAACAGCAATTATAAATGCTTTAATTAAAAAATGGATAGCCACAAAATATTTCACCATCCAAATTATTCATCTTTATAATATTTCTTATTATGCGGTAAATTTTTGAAAAGCGTAGTTTTCTGCAAGCAAAACATTTCATTGTTTTTGTCAGTGAGAGTGTTAAGATCTCACATTACAATGATGCCTTCATATCAACAAGTTCTTCGCATAGCATACCCCTGTTGTTATTTCTTTATAAGATTTTCATTCAGATACAACGATTATTCATTAAGTGAAAAAATGTCCATTGTATCCCGAACGTTGATTGAAAAAGTGCAGAGGTCACTAACACCTTATATTGCCTTAAGCTTTTCACCCTTAAACGCTCTCTATTCACTTACACATTGGGTTGGGAATTTGAGTCATAATTTACTCGCAGGAGATTTTTACGTAAAAACTTGTCGACATATTAATTTTGCGTTTTAAAATCTTTTCGTCGATTAAGAAATATAATGTTACATTTAAAGTACTAATACTAGAGTTGGATCAAATATTTAATTTCCATTTAGTATACAACCTATGCGGAAAGTGAGCTTGAATATTAGATTCAGCCGGATGCTTTAATGTTCAGGAGCCGAAGAGGGATACTAAAAATAAAACTTATACAATGGCTAACCATTAAAATCCTACAAAAAAAAAAAAAAAAAAAAAAAAAACTTTTCTTATTGTGCATCATTAGAGATAAATACAAAGGGAAAAAAAAGATGAAAAAAAAAGAAAAAAATATCAATATGATGATGTTATGGGGAACAGAATAACCGATTTTCATTAATTCTTAACTTAAAAATTTCTATATTCTGTGTGTTTAAATAATGCATGTAAAAATAACCAATTTTATTATAATTGTTATCATCAATATTCACGATAGATTTTCTAAGATTAAGGTGTAATTTTCTCCGTAGTGTTTATCAAATCTTAAATCAAATGTACTTTCGTTGCTCTGAAATAATTATAAAATTTACTGCAGGTGTACATTCTCTTGATTATTTTTTATGAAAACGAAACATTTGAAAAGAGGATAATACATTTATGATTTGTACGTGTATGTGTCAATGTATGTGTGTTAGTGTATTTGCATTTTAAGTTGACTTATTAAAGTTCCAAATTTAACAGAAAGAATATAGTTTAAAATCAACAGTTGATTCCAGAATATCCGTAGATTGTTAAACATTAAAAAGAAATCAAATACAACAATAAATCAGTAAAATTTATCTTTTTAAAAGCATTTTTGAAAAATCATGTTTCATTTAAAAGTAAATTAAATAACGTTGTAAATTCCCAACTTAACAAACAAACTGCTGAAACGTGTCTCGCTCTTATAAGGACTTCGGGATTTTTAATGCAAAGATATGAGTTTATGAAAAAATAGATATCCGAACAGAGCTAAATACTGGTCTTTAATTTTTCGCCAGTTGCATTTATGAAGTTTATTAATTTAATTTTACTTTTTAGCACAGTTATTTATCCATTTCTCGTGCTTTGTATGCTTTACGCCGCCATTTTTATAATTATATTTACATTCTTTATCCACAATGCATGATAAAAATAATTATATACTTTATGAAAAAAAAATATGTATTGAAAGTTAAATATTTGGCATAGGTACTTCCGGATAATCGGCCAAAATTAAGAAAAAAAATACTATTCAGCCAAATTCTGATACTGATTGCTGCGTTTGTGTTTTGTATTAACAAGAAAATGGTTTTATTCATCAAACTTTCACTTCTATTGACACTAAAATGAGACCGAAAACATAGTTTAAAATTAAAATTATGCGTATGACTATGCTAAAGAGAATCGGGAATTTAAGCGTCATGAAATGCTTAAACGCAGCGCCAAATCTTATGTTTTCTTATAAGGTTTCGTTGATATATAATGGTAACTTTGTAACCTTTTTCAGTCTTCAACAGACGTAATCCGAAATTATTAAAAATCAGCCATTTTTCGCCAATATCGTTCATTGTAAGGCTTCTTTTGAAGCCATGCGAAATCAACAGTTGGTTGACCTTACTTAAATGTTTTTAATGCAGTAGAGTTTCGAATTTCTCTGCATTC